>NC_054534.1:94275021-94575021 GCF_017654505.1 Polyodon spathula
ATGTGATCAGTGATTTTTATTTTAACATTAAAATATTCAAATCATATGGCCATAAACAAACCCTTCTAACTGAATCTTAGTGTCTTAGTTTAAAAAAACAAACAAAAAAAAAAACAGGTTTTATATATATGAACTTTGAAGCTGTCTTGGAAGTTATATTTTGTATTGCTATCACTTAATAAAAGTGCAGTTTTCTAATTATGTAAATCCCTGATAGATTTTTAGTTTAACAGGTGTCATGTATTTTGTCTTGTTAACTGTGGTTAAACTGTTTTGTCTAGTTTCGTTTTATAATGCTAATAAATAAACTATTAGTTTTTATACTTCTTGGCACTGTGTTTCTTTCTTTGGTAAAGGTTAAAAATGGGTTACTTAGATCATTCCCGGTTTTCATAGGTTTATTGAATAGTTAAATATATTCACAATAAATAATAGGACAGAAAGGGGAGTACAAAATTAAAACTGAGCCACTATTTAGCAGACGTGTCAAAACCGTGTGGATTTTGTGAATCAGTTCTGTGTCACCATTAAGTGGTTAAAAAGAAACAGATCTCACAAATATTACTCATACTACTAAACTACTACCAAGTAGTTTTGTAAGGGTTCAAACTTCATGCTAGAATTATTCCCACACATACAGGTAGTGGTACACTATTGGCTAACCAACTGTTTCTCATTCTTGTGGTTACATCTTTATCAACTGATAAATCACCCACAATTAAAGTGTTAGTAGTTCAGCAATACCTCAGATGTTTTTTTTTTTTGTTTGTTTGTTTTTTAACATGAGGGAGCCCCTGCCTCTTTTCTGTGCAGGAATTCTTTACCTGTTTGGCAGGTCTGTGTAATTCAGCGTCCTGCTTGTAAAGCTAGCCAGCACTTGGTTACTGAACGTCAAGGTGATTTATTTAACCTTTACCCACAGTTGGAAGGGCACACTTTGATGAACTTTTAACACATTACTTAGTATAGATTGGATTTGGCTACAGGAATTTGGATCCCATAGGAATCCTCTACTTACTTCAAAACTACAAAGCCCCGCTATGTAGGGAGAGTCTACTATCATTTTGGACTCTGGCATAACAGCAGAATCTGGAATAATTCTGATATACAAAATGTTTTGCAAAGCAAAGGTGTTCTGAAAGAACAAATGAGCATAGTGGGGTTACTGTGACATCATTTTGCTTCTGTGTGTACATCACAGACAACGTGTATAAAGGAGGAAATCAAAGCGTAAATATAACTAGGACCCCCCACCCCAGCCTCTGTGTGCTTTTTTAGACAAAAATGGATTTCAAAGAGTTCTGTGCCAAAATATGCCAAAAAAGTGCTTTATTTTGATGAAAGTGCAAAACACTTTTTCAGAAAGGATTACAACTATTTATTTTAAATTACCAATAAACAACTCTTTTTAATAACTGGTCTCTTTATTCTTGTTTTCCTTCCAGCTTTTTAAAGTTAAAGTAATACATGCAGACAATTTGCCTTTGCTTTTGCACTTGTTTCAAACCAGGGCCTTCAGAGTTTTTAAAATGTTCAGAGATCAAGCCACAGCTTTCAATGTTGTAAAAGATTTGCATCTAGCAATATTGGCCCTGGACAGTTGCAAAGAAGCAGCTGAGGAGAATGAGCATCACCAAAAAGATTTAGCGAAAGGGGCTGAACCTCACCCCTTGCAGTTTGGCATGCCTTCAATATAAAGATCGCTTGTCAGATCAAACAACAAATATTACATTACAAACCACTTTCCTTTTTATTCACAGACTGTTGCCTTTGTGTGCAGGGGACAGGATTTAATTAAATACATTACCTGAGCCCAATATGTAAATAAATACTATCTGAAGTGTAACTGTAGTGTACTGCAGTGTATTTTTTTCCTTAGTTTAGACAGGCATATACAGAATTGGTCTTGATACAGCCTGGCAAGACTGCTTTTAGAATACTGTGTTCAAAATTAAGTGGACACAGACTTAAGATAGAGGGATAGAGGGTAGGACACTCTTCTTTAGACAAAGGCTAGTGATGGTGAATTACTGGGATCCTTTTTTCCCCCCGACTTCAGAAAGTTTTAAGATCAACCAACTACTAGGAACCGGACGAGCATTGATGGGCCAAATGGCTTCCCCTTGCAAAGATTCTTCTTTTCAATTTTTCATGTAGCACAAGGCTCAGAATACTCTGATGAACTTTTCACTAGCTGGATCTCATCACCTAGTTATCAAATTAGACCAAAACAATTTGAAACCTTTGGGCATTTCATTTCATTTCACTCTTATGCTGAGAGGAGGCTTTGCATTGTAATTATAATTTTAACAAAGGTTGGTCAATACAGTGAGCTAATGTGGAAAATATGCATATTATTGCAGAGTTTACTATAAATATAGTGTGTACCATATAATATTAATTTCTGCAGCACTGACTTCTGTTTTCAAAATAACAGGCACCTTATACTGTTGTCACATTCCATAACTTTTCAGCTTTTCTTTTTTTTTTTTTTTTTTAGATCTACCTCTCCAAAGCATGCAAAAGCGTGATGAATGGGAGTTCAATCTTGAGTAATCAAAGAACATCAATATGCTGGAAACGAGACTGAAATAGCTGGATGTTTTAAGTTTTTTTTTTTTTTTTTACTGTCACATATCCATATCATAACTAATATGCAGTTTTGACTTTTAGAATTGCTATGGGTGACCTGGCTTCCACGTGTGCACAGGAAAGCAACACAACATCTGAATCGTTGATTAGTTTGTATTTTCTTTTTAACAATTGATCAAAACATTTTATTTTTTATAGTTAACCATTTATGTTTTCAAAGGCATTTCTGATCAGCTACACCCTACAATCTTCATTTTTCTGCTTTAGTCAGTGTTTTAAAATCCATTTTAGCTCCAGCATCAGTGTCACTAATCAATTGTTTAGACCCTATGTGGGCTAGGTGGCACAGCAGGCTAATTCAATACAAGACATACTCTTCACCTCCTGAATGTAATTCATTTGCAGAGTCGGTGTGATACCATGGAACAAATGCACTGAGCTGGTAGAGACTTCTAGAACACATGGCTGTGCAGTAGCCTGTTTTTTAATGCCTATCATATTACCATGAATGACTGCATAGTATTTACTGAGATTACTCTTGACTTCAATGTAATGTTGCATTTTACCCCCTTGTGACAAAGTGCCCGCCCCTGTGTATATTATCTGTTATGTGTTGTGTGTGGTGTGTTTAAATGTTGGTGTATAGACATTGGTACACGGGATATAAACGGGTCTGTGTAACACGAGTGTTTAAAAATGTATATGTGTATTTAGGCACGAGGATTGCACAGCACTTCACGTGCAAGTAAAATGTAGTAATACATAAGCACGGGGAATTAAACTTTATTAATGCACGTGCTGGGATTTAAGTGAATAATTCATTGGTAATTGAATCCCAGCACAACAGTATATATAGATGCACGTTGTCACATACTCGCGGTTGGGTGTTCGGTGAGTGGAGAAGACGGAGGCCACGGGAGGTAATAATAATAATAATAATAATAATAAATAATAATAATAATAATAATAATAATAATAATAATAATAATAATAATAATAGTAATAATAGTAGTTAAATATCTGCTCACCGTGTTTGTCTGTATCGTCTGTTTTGTGAGTCTGTTTATTTTGGCGAATGTGCCCTGGCCTGTGTTTTTGTTTGTTCCAATCGTTTATTTTCTGTGTCTGTTCACACATTAAATGCTGAGCGAGACCATTCGCTCAGCTCCACCAAACTCCACCTCTCTCTCTGTTTATTTTACTGCTTCTGGTCTGACGCCACCCACTCCGGCCGTCTCTGACACCCCTGAAAATAAATTTTACTCTGTGTATAACTAGAGGGTAAGTTACTCCCAGACCCCAAACCTTATCTGGTGCGCTGACTCTATGGTAGAATTTCAGCCTTGTTAGAAGTAGCAATACTTGTATTTCCTCATTGTAATCTACAAGGATGTGGTTTCTAACTTTTGAAACATTAAAAAAATCTGAAATGTGCACCTTTTGAACTATTTAGGTGTATGTCCTGTATTGTGCATGCTTTGCATTGAAGCGTCACCAGTTTCCACCTGCACTCCAATCAGTCTTTTTTTTATTTTGGATACTTAAAGAGCAACATGGTACAGGCCTGAAATAGCACAATTTTCTTATCTAATGTAGTTGTCTTATTTAAAAAAAAAAAAAAAAAAAAAAAAAAAAAAAACTCAGAACTTTAAAGCATCAGTACCCCATTTCATATTATCCACAACTAAAGCTGAACAATTACTGAATTGTCTGTGCGTCCCTGTGGCAAAGTAACAGAATCTACAGTATGGCCAGCTGCTTACCAGCACTAATTCAATGAAAGTCACAGACAGCTGCTACTGCGTTCAGTTTGAGAATTCATCTTCTATGAGGAACTTTGTCAAAAGTTTTCTGGAAATCTAAATAAACAATGTCATATGCTTTGCAATTATTCACTGTCTGTGTCGCATCCTCAAAAAAGTCAAGCAGGTTAGTTAGACACAATCTCCCTTTCTTAAAACCATGCTGACTGACTCTTAGTATACTGTTACCATATAGGTAATTTTCCATTTTGTATCTTATTATAGTTTCCATATGTTTACATATAATAGAAGTCAGGCTTATTGATCTGTAGTTAGCTGGTTTGGTTTTGTCTCCCTTTTTGTGGATCGGTATTATGTTTGCAATTCTCCAGTCTGTCGGTACAACCCCTCTGTCAAGAGACTTTTGCATGATCTTGGTTAGTGGTTTGTAGAGAACTTTTTTTCATTTCTTTGAGTATTATTGGGAGGATCTCATCCGGCTCAGGGGATTTGTTTATTTTAAGAGCTCCTAGTCCCTTTAACACTTCTGCCTCTGTTATGCTAAAGTTATTTAAAACTGGACAGGAACAGGTCGACATGTAGGGCATGTTGGCCGCATCCTCCTTTGTAAAAACTTGTGAAAAGTAATCATTTAATATATTTGCCATTTGCCATATGGTATATGACATTTGTATCTCAAACTTTTTACCTCCTCCTTGAATGTTCTCTTGCTGTTATAATATTGGAAAAACTTTTTGGAATTGGTTTTAGCCCCCTTAGCAATTTACATTTCTATCTCTCCTTGGTCTTTCTAAGTTCCTTTTTAACATGTATGTATGCCAGCAACAGGAAACAAAACAGAAAATAGAAAAAATAAAAACTTAACTACCTCGAAGCTCTGACTGAACTCAATATTGTTTCCCTAACTGTCTAAGGACAGGATAAGCCTTGTATCCCTTAGTTCAAACAAAACAACAATGATTAAATCACAATCCAAAATCTTAATCCCAGCCAAGAATATAGTTTGTAACACAGTTGGGCAGTATTATAAATACATTAAATCAAACCTTCACAAACAGGGTTTGTCTCCTGTGTTTATCCCTCCTCTCCCAACAATACATCACTTCCTGAGTTAAAAGTAATTGGCTTCACCTGCGTTCTATAATCTGGCTGATTGGCAGCCATCTTGGCTCCTTGTGATTTCCCAGTGGGTACCTTCAAGCCAAGTTGGTGGTTGATTACGTAACTCTCCCAGGGCTAAGAAACACTGATGCTCCAGCCCGGTTTGTACACTACATCACAGTCCCATAAAAATATTGGAAAAGTTATGAGTGAGGGGATGTGCTGAACTGGATTATCATAGTTAATTGATCCCAAAACTTAATATGGTCTGTTCTTAAAGAATCTCAATGATTCTGCAACAGCGTAGCTTGGTAAACCATTCCACACACTCACAACTCTCGGTGTGAATAAGGCTTTGGCTTTGAATGTAGGTCAACCCACATTACTGGCTTGAGCTTTTGACTATCATCAAAGACGCATTAATCTAGATATCTTGCATTATTTGCAGGGGTAAACCAATACATTTTAGGTACATTAACCTAAACGATATTGTAACATGTCAGATGGGATACCTGCTATAATGTTACCGGTCGTGCGTATTGGCAGTGCAGCTGTAGCCAGGGAGACTAGGCTGTCAGGCTTGGTTGCTATAGCAATATATCAACCAGCTTGGAAGATCACTGTTGCGTTAGTAACTGGTGGTAAGCACCTGTGGAGCGACGGTCAATGATTGTGTTGGAATTCAGTCAATGAGAATTAGCTGTCGGTAAAATACCTGCAGAGTGGCTGGGGACTGACAAAGGACAGACCTGCCCTAGCATCTAAAGGAGAGAAAGTTAGGGCTGTCTCTCATTGCATTAGGGCTTCATGTTAAAAGCTAACTAATGAAAGCTTTATTATTCCCATCCCAATTTATTAGTGTTCACCGCTGCCTCCGTTCCATCTGACAAAGCGATAGGTCACGACCCGTTACGATATAATATTTGTTATTTCTCAAAACTTCAATCTGTTGGTCTTGACCTATATTACTGTTAAGATGATGTTTGAGATTACAAACATTAAATTAACATTTTTACATTTTATTATCATAAAAAATACAAAAACAAAGCTGAATAATGCATCTTTACATCTGACAGGATTTGAAACATTGCTATTCACAAAGCTTTTTCATAGTGTTCATATGTTCATATCACATTTTATATTAATAAAAGTTAAGCTTTATGAATAGGGCCCATATATGTATCTTGCTCCCTTATCTGGACACTGCTGTTTTAAACTTTCTCCTGCTCTGTACTCCACACACTGAACTGCAGATCCCAAAAGACTTTCTGTTTGAAACTTTCTAAACTGAGCTCAAATAAGCAGCTACCGGCTGTTACAGTTACTGTTACTCACCAACAAGTGAAAGAAAACTATTCACAGCTATCAAGTCAATTAGACTGTGGTCAGTGAGCCAGTGCTGTGACTAGAATACAGGCACATTGCAGAACATAACAGTTTATTTTTCAGTACCCAAGTAACAAAAATATTTCCTATCCATAGGAACAAAGTCAATCTATACCCACTGATTAGGGGCATATACATGGCTACCTGCCCAGGGTAGCTACAGGGTGGAGGCTGGGTCTGAGCCAGAGACATCATGTTCTGCAAGCGAGTTTCTAAACCACTATACAAAAGAGTTTGTCTTCATTTGTGGTTTTACCTCTTCTTTTCTCACCGAAGGGGGCATGACAGAATAAGTAATGTTGGTGCATCACACAACACCATGCAATTTAAAACAGCTCAAAGTTCAAATCCACATTACAGTATTTTATTTACAAACTGGTCTATAAAATAAGCCAACATTATTGCCCTTAGGATGATTATATACTGTATAATGATCTTAACACCCTCTGTAACTTGTCCAGTGTTGTGGCATGTTAATCTCTGAACCTTTGCAACGTGGCTAACAGATTGAATAAATATTAACTTTTATCATTCTATGTATGATGTGTACAGTCAGCTGAATGAACATCGTTTTGTAATTTGACACATTAATGATATTACTAGATTTAAATGCAGGTGTAATTTTATCAGAATTCTAATCATTGTAGTGGTAAAGCCCACTTTTCTTCTATAGTAAGGTTTATGAAATTTCTATGACATTTAGAATTAGTTGCGCAAACACAAAGCTATGCCAAAAATATACTGGTTACCATTGTCAACTCCTTTATTTGATTTTTTCTTTTTTGGAGTGACTCATGAGGTAAATGCTAAGTGTTTATCCAGTGTAAACTATCCCAAAGAGAGTTTCTTGTTGCAAAGTGAGTCATATAATGAATAGCAAAAGTCAATTATTTCCCATCATTACATTTTTCATGCTTTTAACAGTGGCATTTCTAAAGTGACTTTATTATTATATATACAGCTATGCCCAAAAGTTTTGCATCACCTAGAATTGTAGGTTTGAGACACAATTTAATATATATAAATCCTGTAGTCAAATAAACTACAAAACGATATTGCAAAAGTCTGCCAGAAACCATAATAGAAGCGCAGTATTTCATGCTAGACTTCGAAATGTCAAGTTTCTAAAATGTTGTCAGTTTTTATGTTAAGTATATGAAAAACTACAAAGCAGTATGTAATTAAGTATGTTAACATAAAATTATTAAGTAGGTTTCATTCAACTTTACCAGGCAACTAACTTTATTAGGCAACTATTTCATTCAGCTTTATCAGTCTCTGTGAGGGCGGAGAGCTGCCCTCACAGAGACCAAACCGATCGGCCTCCAAAGCTGGAGTGCTTCCCCCCAGGGGGAAAATGAAAATAAGAGTAAAGGATACATTTGGGAAGACTGGAAATCGATTAAAAAGGCATGCCTACACTTTGGGAGATCGGCATGACCAGACAGGAGCACTGGCATAGATGAAAGCAAGTTGTTAGTAAAGAATACTGGGTTTCCCCTGGCTCAGGGAGAATCGCCCTCTCAGAGGTGAGACCAAACTGATCAGCCTCCAAGGCTGGGGAGCATGAATGATAGAGAGAATGTTAAGATAAATTTGCCCCGGGGGTCCCTTCTGGCTCACTGGAGAACCTTCCTCTCGGAGGTTGAGGCCAGCTCGGCTGGGCCTAGGGTTGCGAAGTCAACTTCACTTGCCCCAAGAGGGAGATTATTGCAGAGATGGTGTTGTGTTTGGAGAGGGCAGGAGGAAGGTGGAAAACGCAAAAAACTAGACAGGAAATAATGTTCAACCCAGGGCATAAATAGGGAGGTTAATTAATAAATTGATTAACTAGGGAGGAGCCCCTGCACCTGCTCCCCAAACAACACCCAATGGTTACAAAACAATTGCATTCGAGTGGCCAGCATTTTATTAAGATTGAATGTACACATTTGTAATGATGACATATTTAATAAAAAGTTTAAAAAAAAAAAAAAAAAAAAAAGCAACCAACACACCTTTTATGCAGAACAAATTACATTTGTTAAGTGCAATAGACTGTGACAGAACTTTTTAAAAAGCAAATCAAAGGACCAAATATATTCAGAATTCCCAGCGTGAAGCAATATTTTTCAAAATACAGAAAAACATGAAAAATACCTGAATGCCATAAACAATAAAATGACTGTATTTAACTGCTGAAAATGATGAAAGAGTAATCAACTGTTGAACTGACTTGTACTTGTAGGATTGAAACATGGTAAGCTTTTGAAAAGTTGATCTAATAAACTTGGGTTCTTTTTTAAAATAACACTATCTGATTTAGGACAGCAGGTTTCTATTTGCAGCTGAGCTTTTTGGATGTAAGCTGTTGAAGTATAGTAAACAGTACTCAGGCAGCACAGCTGAAGCAGATGTTCGGTGAGTCGGAATGATAAACTGGAGGCCTTGCCCCTGATGATTTAAAGCTTCACCAGCAGATTATTATTATTATTATTATTATTATTATTATTATTATTATTATTATTATTATCTTTGAGAGTCTAGGAACATATATACTTGATTATGTTCAAGAAGGATTTGTGTTGCTCATCTCACAATTGAAATGACCAGCCTGTCATGGTTTGATTGCTTAATATAACTGCACTCATGGGAATAATTTACACTGATGACACAGGGGCATGTCCCCCTCATTTTCTCTTTACTTCAGATATAATCTTCATGCATGCATCAGCTACAGAAACTGCCCCCCACCCTTTTTGAAACCAGAGTTCCGCCACTGACTGCACTTCAAGATGATGGCAGATTTGTTTAATTATTGTGTTATATGTGGGCAGAGAAATGTAATAAAGGCACACTTAATACTTGATTTAAAAATTCAATTTTGGAGCAGTAGTACTCAGAACCACTGAGAATGATTTTAAACCTAGACTGTACTTTTTTTTTGTGGAGAAGTTATTATTTATATGGATATATGACAAGTAAATATAATCAGATATATAGCTATGACCAAAAGTTTTTCATCACCCTATGTTTTCTTCATGAAGTCGAATGAATGAATAATGTTACTGTTAACATATTGAATTACATACCACTTTGTAGTGTTTCCATATACTTAATGAAAAATTGAGAACAGTTGAAAAATGTGACAGCTTGAAATCTAACATGAAATACTGTACTAATATTATGGCTTCCAGAAAACTTTTACAATATAATTTTGTAATTTCTTTGATTACATGATGTTAAGTAAAATATATAAATTATGTTAATACTGCATACTTCTTTTTTCTTTTTATTTTAATTATGTCTCAATCCTAAAATTGTAGGCGAAGCAAAACATTTGGCCATAGCAGTATAGGATTCTTCTACTTTTCTACAGTGTGATGCAACAATATGCTTACTTCCTTAAAACCAAGCCAAAATAGTGTACAGTAAGTAAACACATTTGTGCCAGGCAATTATGATTGTATCATAGCTACCACCCAAACCAAGACATGCTACAACCAGGTTAAAAGGCTCTTAGGTAATTGGATAGATAGAATCACCATGTTTTTATAAGACCAATGTCATGGTACTGGCAATCTCCTGATTTTGAAGAACGCCTCTTAGGTGTGTAATTTAACACTACTACAGAATACTAAGCTTTTAAAAGCAATACAGGGGTACAAGTTTCATTTTTAGCATTTAACCCAATATGAGTGAATGTATTGTTCATTTTTACTGCCAGTGAATTTTTGGTATCCTCCTTTATTTTACCCTTACCTGTTCCAACCACTGACATATTTTAAAATTGTCCAATGGTCTCACTAAGATTTGTTTTTGTCACAAAATGACTTCAGACCACTGTTGGATAACAGACACAGACTGCATTGTAGGAACCAGCATCATGTGATTAAAATAACTCCTAATTCAGTTCCCTGTGTGCATTGGGTTAAATATAAATAACCCTCAACAACACACTATGTATGACTGGGCCTGAAATGGGGCTCATTGTTTGTATTGCCTTTGAAAGATAGTTTGGAGATTGCAATGTAGTATAAAATGTCATGTTGTTTTTACCTGGTATAATGACATTGTTGGAAGTCATGCCAGGGGCAGCAAAGCTAAAGAGCAAAAACCTTTATAATGAAAAGGTGTGCACCATCCTGGAAATGTATCAAATTAGAATCAATTATTCAAACTTCATATTCCTGAAGGTGCAATTGTAAAGGCAGGGTACTTAGGAATTAATCTTATTTCCCCAGCACCTTCTTTCCTTGAAGGAGCTTTTAGGGGCATATTTCATTGAGCTAAGTGGCATATTTATATAATCTCATATATAACTCCTTCCCACTAGTCACTGAATCCCCTCCAGAAACACTCATGGGGACAGTGAAGGTAATAGGTGGCTGTATTTAAATGTGCCGTCATTTAGAATAGGCTTAATTATCCAACAAACACCAAAGCAGGCCCTAAAGCAACTGCAAAACTGAGTACCTGCTAATTATATTTTCATAGGGTTTTAAATGTTCCCTTCCTTGTATGATGTTTGCTATCATTCACATTTGTTCTTATTGTAATTATTAAATTTTTTTTTTTTTTTTTTTTTTTTTTTTTTTATCTGTGGTTTAGGCTTTATCACCTAGTGCGTCTTTATATGAGTAAGTAGCATCACCATCTAAAAGTAGAGCAGTGTATTTCCAGCAAAACAGAAAGGAAACTTAATCCAAAGTGTCAGATCACTAAATGCCATTGGCTGATCTACCCTAACGCTCCTTTAGCTTCATGGCTCCAACTCTTTGGTGCGTGATGCTTCCACTGTCACTCGCTTTAAATCAACTCTCAAGACCCACCTTTTCTCTCTCACCTTCCATGGTCTTTAAGCCTGATATCTGCTATTAGCTGCTGTGTTGCTGCTACTATTTCACATATTATGTTATTATCATGTATTATGCACTTTCCACTGTATTTAATGCACTATTTCATGTATCATGCATTTCTCTATATTTGAAGTATTTTGGATTTTCTTGTTGTTACGGCATCTTGTAAAGCACTTTGTGATGGTGCTCCACTATGAAAGGCTCTATATAAAATAAAGATTGATTGATTGATTATGCTACATGTAACTTTGGCAGGCAACTAAAACTGAAAAGCAGGTCAAAGCACCTTAACACAGAACTATATACAGTATATAGAAAACATAGCAATAAGAACCACTCAGACCAAAAGTAGTAATTTGTTTAAGTATTCAAATCTAACTGCAGTTGTCTATTAAATAGTTTCCTAAATTTGTTTGTAATAATGTTCTTGTTTGTTTATATATTCTATAGCTTGGCTTCAAATTTGTCTATACAAAGTTCTAGAATATTTTTTCAACAATTAGGTTATCTGTCGTGGTGGCATCCCTCCATATTTTCGTCTTTCCAATATTGTACAAATATTTTCTTTTTTGCAATTAGTAAAGTGGAAAATACTTTTAATTGTTATGTTGAATAAATAATTGTAGCTGTATAAAAATGCTCATTTTACAGCACAAGAAAATCCACCTAGTCTGCATCAAGCAATTATTCTAGGGTTTATCCTTGGCGATCTTCTTGATCCTGTAGATGCTCTAAATCTAGCTGTTGTATATCCCATAGGGCGTATAAGCTGATCAAATCAATCCCCGAGTCAAGTCCACAAACATGTCTATTGAGATGTTTCAGTGTACAAAAACATAACCCTTTAATGTTAGCTTGTCAGTTCATGGTTGTTTTAACAGGGAATGTATGTGAAAAGATCAAAACACAAAGAAATGTGCGTGCAAATCCAATCCCTGTAACAGAAGCACGTTTTGACATGTTTAATAGAATGGCTTAGAGCGGAAGGTATTTTTCACTTAGGCATATAATGCCCCTTGTAGGCAGATATTGCTGTCCATATTTCTCTACCAAAAATAGGGAAGACAAGAAATACATGTTTCTATAACCTGACCGGTTTGACTTCAGTGTACAACTACAATCAGACTGCCTTTCCACCTTTTTATTTGACATTTTAAAGACTTGCTTTCAAATTAGTGAGACAAAATAGGTGGGTAAACCGCAAAGCTGAAGAATAAATATGAGGGTGCTGGTGAAATGGTCATGGTCATGCACAAAATGTTTTTAATTTCAAAGTATCTTGGCAGGCAATTTAAGATGATTGCTAGGCCTTTTTTATACAGGCGTACATTTATAGGTACACCTTTAGTGGTGTAAAGGTGCCAGAAGCACACATTTCAGCTATTTTTGGTACTAAAAACACAACCTTGACTCAAGCTCGGATGCTATCAGTTCATTTCAGAATTAGCTGTTTCAGAAAGGAGACATTCACAAAATTTGAAATTAACAATTCTTTATTGCATTTGACAAATTACCATGGCCATAATGAAATGCAATATAACTTGTCCCATGTCCTTGTCCATAGATAGAGAGAGAGAGAGAGAGAGAGAGAGACGGTGCAGTGGCCCCTCAACCATAGTCTGGTGGTTTCCATTGCCTGCCCCGAGTGGAAATGAGGAAATTCTATGGGACGGGCAGCTGGGAGGCATTCTACTATGTGTTTGAGGCTATTGGAAAGGCTAATGGGTGGATGGGGCATGAGAAAGGGGCCCAGCTTGTTGTAGCCGTAGGTGGCGAACCCTGCAAATGTGTGCTCGCTCTCCCCCCCGCATGAGGACCAATGCAGTGGCTCTGGCTGCTATCCTGGACCAACAGTATGGCCTGGCCCCCTACCAGGTGGCACAATCAACCCAGCTGAGGGACAGATGCAGGAAGCCCAGCGAGTCTCTGAAGGCACTGGGGAATGACATCAAAGTCCTATGTGAACAAGCTTACACTGACTGGTCACTTTCCTGCCATAACCAAGCCACGACGCAGGCTTTTATAGGGGCCATGACCCCTGCCGCTCTGAGGGAACTCCTGTTACTCAAGGAGCCCAGGTCACTTAAAGAGGACATCACCGAGGGCCGCCAGCGGGAGCAGATCCTAGAGACCACTCGTGCCGCCCCCCGTGAGCACCAACCTGGGAGCGATACCAAGCATAGCCATACACCACCTACTCCAACCGCCAGTTGTGCTGGCATTACAACCAATTTGGGCATCTGCAGGCGCAGTGCCCACAATTAGCGAGCCCCGCCGAAGGCCCTGGCCCAAGAGAGTCTGGGCCGCCACCCCACTCTAACACCAATGTAGCATTTACTTGGGTATCAGACTGATACAGATCACTGAGGAAAAGGGAATAACAGCCTCTTCCTATTGTGAATAAACAGAGGGGGAAAGAGCACGGGGTAAACAGAAGGATGTGGGAAGGATCCCAACACGCACACAGTTCCAGAAGCCGCTCCAACACAGCCCTAATGTTGTTAGTTTCTCTTTCTAGTCTCGTTGTTCTCTCCTTACTGGTCCATTCATCTGTAGTCTCCTTCTGATGCTTTACATAGCCTGCAATAAACTACAAGTTACAATGGTGCGCCTCCCAGGGGCAAAACAGTAAGACAGTAACAGGTGATAGATAAAGGTCCGAGTTGTTCAGGTCTGGAATTCTTCTATCTGCTAAGGAGCCAGCCTTAGATCATCCTCTGACTTCCCTATGCCATCTGTGTCCTTGTACCTTGAGAAACAAGCGTTGCACCAGGAAGGGAGGAACACCTTACCCTTCCTGGTACCGGTGGTGGAGACGCCACCTGCAAGAGACCCAGACATACAGAAAGAAAGAGGCCCCATGCTGCTGAGAACAGCACAGAAAGATTCACTGAAGGCCTTTACTATGCCAACAGCAAAGTTCTAGGGAGAAAGTTTGAGAATGACATGAGAGAGTTTAAGAATATTAGAAATAATAAGAATTGAACCCTTCACTACACATGCTAACAATGAGCTACCAAAGGAAAGTTACAAAGTATTCAAATATCATACACTGTATATGAATCTCGTTGTAAGAGCTCTCTTTTTGAAATTGAGTACAGGCCTTGACAGAGCCATGTGAAGCTTTTTTCTAAAAGGAATAAAACAATTTAGACATCATAAAACAAGAAAGACAAACACCTCAAATGACAGGTGAACTGCTCCTTTCTGTAACAATTTTTTTAAATTTTGTTATTAGTTTTATTACGTTGAAACAGTTTTCATTCCAAACAGAACAGGGCAAAGTTTGCCATTATTGGATGTATGAGTGGTTACTGCTGCCTCTTGAATCATTAAAAAAAAAAAAAAAAAAAAAAAAAAAAAAAAAAAAAAAAAAAAAGGGTGTGGCATCAACATGCTCACCAGTTAGTAAAATCGAAATAAAAACCATAATTAAGTTCCCTCAGTTAGACCTGCATCATAGAGTGATGTTCCACCATCTTACAGGAAGACCTCTAACAAAAGCAGCAAATGCTTGTATTTGCAATCCTCAGATTTAAAATAAATAAAAAGAAATGCCAAAATGGGAACCTTCAACTGATGACACCATTACTAGCCGTGTAAATTAGCTCTGCAGTGCCACCTTGTGGCTTTTGTATTACTGCAACTACAAGAATCACATTCTGTCTTAACATACACACAGTGGACCATACTGCCCAAGTGCCTGATCAGATAAAGAGAACACCTGCAGTGTTGGCCTTTGTCCTCCAGAGGCTGGTAGCTTGGACACATCCACTCACGTGTTCCTGGGTGTAAATAGGCGACTGGCTTGGTAGTGGTATCGGAAGATGCCCACTGACCTTCAGTTCTCCTGAGCTGTTGTGGGTAATTGTGGTAAAAATCATATGTAAAAATAATTGTGCACTCAATTACGATTATGATGATTTTTTCTTAAAGTAAAAAAAAAAAAAGTCAAACAGAAATCCAATTCTAAAAAAAAAAAGTCTGAGAATATTTTTATTTTTAAACAACAATACTTAATGCTTTGACAAAGTGGACACACTTCAACAGCCTCCCAAAAGCTAAAGATGTATCTATTTGGATAAACATTTACATTGGTCACTCCTTGTTGCTTTCTTAGATGATTTAAAATCCAACTCCACAGTAGCACAGATTGAAAATACACTACAAAATAAACAAAAACTCAATTGCAGGTTCTCAAAACTCTCAACATAGAAAATATGTATTTGTCCTCGTACATTATTTAATAGGAAATTGATTCCTAGCAGTTCTGTTTATTACAGGCCACAAGACCACTGCACTCCCTATTGCATTCCACTCATAGCAGCATGGGGCAGTGACATCAAGCACTTACTTCACCCTGCTAGTTGATCAGCATACTCATTTACTTTTTGCTTTCTCTTCCCAAACACAAGTAGGTGGATATGAGGTTCAGAACAAGTCAGTTAGAAACCATACAAAAGTTTTTTTTCCTGTTACATTTGATACAGAACATGTAGGTGAAAAACAAGATTAATTGTTACATAAAAAGCTAAATGGCTGGCTTTATTAAACAATACAGACATTCCAAAAACATGATTGTCACAAATCATTACACACATTAGTGTTCTGCAAAGCGCTATTTAAAAAAAATATAAAAAATAAAAGAAACCTAATAATAACAACAGTAAAAGTAAAAAAATAAACTTGAAAATCAGCAATACATAGTTACTTAATTAGTTCCAGTTGCCACAATTGCAGGATTGAGAGCTGGGGTCTTTAATACACTGTAGAATCTCAGACCTGTTGGATAACAAGGACCCAGGTTATCTATATTACTATAGAATGAAAATAAATTAATAATTAAATACATATATTGAAAAAAAAACAACAACAAAAAAAAAACTTACTTGTCAATGTCCTTACAATCAAACTTCAAGCCGCGGTTATTCAAGATTGTGCCCAAGTCTTTTAATGAATTGCTGTCACATGAGGCCCTTTTGAAAACAATACAGCACTCATTTAATAAACTGTGTTTTGAATCATGTTGCATGTATATCTTTCTACCCGAGAATGAACAGGTTACAATCAAACTTGTTAGTTTATTCAAGTTTGTGCGCCATAATGTAGTCTAAAAATGAAAACGGGTCACAAAAAACTTAACCGACCAGTGTCTCCGGAAAACTTTTGTTCATTGGCTCTTGGCAGTTTACAGTTACCGCAGAATTCACCAGTTCAGTTATTTAAAAAAAAAAAAAAATACAACATAGGGAAAATACACCACAAGCTTCGAATGTATGCCTTATTTTTCCCCTCAGGGTGAATGCAATTTCAATTCTTAATACTTTACTGTAGATCAACAGTCTGATGAAAATAAAATAGAAAGTGTTTTGAAAAGAGTCAAACAGTAGTTTGTTAAATAGATATGTAAATACAAATGAAATAATGAAAATCAACATTCTACTTAAGATGAATTTGTTGATTTGTAAACATTTTCACCCATATAGTGTAATCAGGGAGTTTGATCATGTTCTGTATGTGTGTCCACTGGGTTCCCTAAACCAATGTAGGATTAGATTTCTATGCAGTTTGTGGCAATTAAAGTTACGTTTAAGTTATGTTTTTTAAATGATTATAAAACATCTTTCCTGTTTTATCAATGTCATTGCTGTGTGTCTTTTCAGCACGGAGAATCCTTCATGGATGAGATTTATTGATTGCAATTGCAGATGATTTAATGAACTGTGAGGGCGCTCAGGGCTCGATTACTGTGATGGCCGCTCATGGCCCAGGTGAATAATAAATTTGGCTGGAGGCCTCGTCTCTTAGTGCACAAAGACTACCTGTGTGAGGCCGGCTCGAGAAAACATAAATGGTTACATGCATCCCAGTGCCGCAGCTAGCAAGCTACTTCGGGCCACTTCCCCCCAAAAGATAAGACTGCCAAACCATGAATGGAAAAATAATAATAATGATTAATGCACCTCACAGTGGCGCCACCTACTCCCCAAAATAGTGAAAAATTAATGAAAATGAGCAGCTAAGACACAGAGTCTAGCCTGACCACGCAACCTGCAGAACTAAATACGAACCGCTCAACACTCAGGTAAGGAAAAAACCCTTATGAAACCTCATTGATTCTGAGGCTGAGGGTAGCCAATCCTGCAGGCTCCAAGTGGTCGGCTCTTGTTTCGGCTTCCCAGCTCTTGACTGAGCAGCCGAAACAAAAAGAGTGACAAGAAAGAATAACGGAAAGAGCCTTTATGCGCTTGCTGATGACACGCTGGTTAGGGGCGGATTCTCCTACAGAAAAGCAGCCAAGTTTACACTTCTATGAGGGTGAAAGCATAAATGTTTATTTGAAAATGAAAATGTGCTTTCTAGAAGCTTCAGTGTTTTTTGGTACTAATGAGACTATCAGACTGCATGGATGTCAAAACTGTGAGTCATTTTACTTTTACTTCCAAATATAATATAAATATTCATTTGGATATTCGTTAGTTTTCAAAAAAGTAATAAAATATATTATATTACTCAGAACGCAGGCAGAGACAGCATAGCAGCAGGGGCAGGGGGGCATGTGCATAATCTGGTGTGTTTACCTTTTTACTGTCTAAAACTTAAATCGAGGCTCAACAGCTGCTGTGTTGATCCTGTTGTTTTTTTTCACACATCACACTGAGCTCTTTTTCATTTGCCATTTTGGTTATAAACTGTCATGCACGACTTCTGATGAGGTGGTAAATAAGTGCAAGGTATTTTTTTGTCTTCCAGCGAACTCGAACATCTGATTTTTGTATCTGAGTACATGTCAAAAAATATTTGTTTGAATATTCGGTTATTTGTCACAGCACTAATGCATATATTCTCCCGATGTACACTTTTATATGTATCTCTATGTAGGCAATTTTATAATTCTTAACAAAGTACATACCTGTCTTTTAGGCTGTCAATCATCCATATCCTGACGTAGCTAATCTTCTTTGGATCAAAGTTCTCGATCTCAACACTTCCAAAAATGCTTTAGAATTAAACAATAAATACCAGATTTAAATAACAATTTTTCACACATGACATTTCTGACACTTGGTTGTTATAAAAACAATTTAGAAGCTGTGAGCAAACAATTAAATGAAGTATTTTGCTCTAAAATTTGTAAAACAATTTGTAGGGCTGTGTTTGTTTGCTAGCCAGGAATTCGAAGGTAGTTCTAAACCTTTGAAGGTTCGTCAGCCGGCACACACACTGTGTTTTTTTTCTTTTTTTTCTATGTTAACCGAAACCGTTTGACAATGTAACACTATAAGAATTGCACATTAAATGCCACTCACAAAATTCAGTCTTTTGATTTGTATAATGCATATTACTTAAACAAAAGTTGTTGTGTTAAAACCATCACCAAATTCTTATACGTAGCAACTCTATTTGGAGCAGGGTATATTATAGGGTGTGTGATAATACGGATACACTGTGATATTCATCAGGCAATACAATAACCCGTATTTGAACAACAATATATGTATTTTTGGCTAAATCGATTCAGGGAAACGTCTACTGGAAAATGTCGGCTACTATCTTGCGAGATAATGACTTCCCGCGATAACTCATAATGCGAACAGTGCTAACAGAACAGAAAACATGGCAGAAGCAAACAGAGATTTTGAAGAGCTTAAATTCTGAAAGCAGTCACACATGTGGAATCATTTCCTAATAAAAACACTCTAAAAAGGATGATTGTTTAGTAGTATGTTGTTTATGCAACACTGAAGTAAATATGCTGGCGGTAGCACCTAACTTACATACAGTGGTTTAGCCCCACATCTTAAAGTACCGGAACACCAATTACAATATTGGTTTTTCTAAAACAAATTATACAAATTCACGTTTTAGTTGTACATTGAACTTGAGTTAACATCTAATAGGTAATGCATGCGTCTCGAATACGACTTCTCAGCTACTCAGTGCTGCCAGATTGGTGGTTTTCCAGCCAAATTTGGCTTGTTTTGAAAGCATCTAGCCTGGTGGTTTGGTTATTTTTTTGGCAGTTTTTGTCAAGCATGTTTTTTTTTTATTCCTTTCGATTATGAGGTCATCTCCAGTGGAGAACTTCAAATCACCACAATGCCCTGTATAGTAAATCACATCCTCTCCCCATCTTCAATCACCATGATGCCCTATATAGTAAATCACATCCTCCCCCGTCTTCAATCACCACGATGCCCTGTATAGTAAATCACATCCTCCCCCTGTCTTCAATCACCATGATGCCCTGTATAGTAAATCACATCCTCCCCCTGTCTTCAATTACCATGATGCCCTGTATAGTAAATCACATCCTCCCCCTGTCTTCAATTACCATGATGCCCTGTATAGTAAATCACATCCTCCCCGTCTTCAATCCCAACGATGCCCTGTATAGTAAATCACATCCTCCCCGTCTTCAATCACCACGATGCCCTGTATAGTAAATCACATCCTCCCCCTGTCTTCAATCACCACGATGCCCTGTATAGTAAATCACATCCTCCCCCTGTCTTCAATCACCACAATGCCCTGTATAGTATATCACATCCTCCCCCTGTCTTCAATCACCACGATGCCCTGTATAGTAAATCACATCCTCCCCCTGTCTTCAATCACCACGATGCCCTGTATAGTATATCACATCCTCCCCCGTCTTCAATCACCACGATGCCCTGTATAGTATATCACATCCTCCCCCCGTCTTCAATCACCACGATGCCCTGTATAGTAAATCACATCCTCCCCGTCTTCAATCCCAACGATGTCCTGTATAGTAAATCACATCCTCCCCCTGTCTTCAATCACCATGATGCCCTGTATAGTAAATCACATCCTCCCCAGTCTTGAATCACTATGATGCCCTATATAGTAAATCACATCCTCCCCCTGTCTTCAATCACCATGATGCCCTGTATAGTAAATCACATCCTCCCCCTGTCTTCAATCCCAAGATGTCCTGTATAGTAAATCACATCCTCCCCCTGTCTTCAATTACCACGATGCCCTGTATAATAGTAATATTAATAATAATAATAAAATGACATTTAAAATCAATGTTTTTAGAGAATTTTAAATAGCTTTCAAACCAGCACTATTTTTCTATTTTTCAGACTGGGAGCATGTGGATGTACTTCAGAGGATCCAACAAAAATGAGTTACAGGACATTTCATGCTCTCTGACGAATCTTTGTTTGTTCACCAGGATGAACACGATTATTGTTATTTTATTGGTTGTTTTTTAGTAGATGGCACCAGGATGCTCTGAAGCAGGGGTCTCCAACCCTGGTCCTGGAGAGCAACTGTAGCTGCTGGTTTTCGTTTAAACCAATCTCTCAGTTACTTAATTGAACAAATTATTGGCTTAATTAGTCAACAAGTGTTCCAGATCTTTAGCCATTGTTGATGATGTAAAGACACCTATAAAATCTGCTGGATTGGGGCTCCCCAGGACCAGGGTTGGAGACCCCTGCGATGAGGTTGTGCTCCAACTATTTTTACTCTACTTATTGTTCTTCAACCATTGTTTGGGTTCAATGTTTTTGGAAATTCTGTAATATACTTAATGTTCTGAGTTTATTTTACAAATATTAAAATAGGGATAAAATCAGTAAAAAAAAAAAAAAGAAAAAAAAAAGTTTTATTGAAACATCGGTAAAAATTGGGGGAAAAAAATCTCAGTATACACACTTTACATGTGGAATACGATGCATAGCAGTTCTGGTTTCTGATTAATAATGTCCCTGGCATGTATGATGAGCATAATCTATGCAAGTTGAAGCCACGTTTTCCCAAGGTAGCTGGTACTTGTGCTGTGCTGACGGAAATAGTATCTACATAAGGTATGAACATGACATCAGCACAAAACAAGACAGGTTTATTCGCCTTGAAACCATCAAAAGAAAAGAAAATTGACAGAACTGGGTGGTGCAAGCCACCGGGTAACGCGTCAAAAAAACCGCACTGGACATTTCTGTTAATGCATTCCATTTAAGTTCACCAACTAAAGCATCAGTATTTTCTGTCCAATATTTACGATTAAGATTGTCAGCGTTATAGGCCATGTTTTAGCTGATGGCCAGACAATACTGCCGTCACCAATACATCTCTCTGCAATAAACTGTGGCTGTCCAGCAAAGCATAGAGCTCTGACAAACTCATTAACACAGTCATTCTGCACTCTCTTTTTATTAAAGCGTGTGTAAAAGCCGCATAAATGGATTGCTTGTCTCTCAGTTCACTTTCTTGTTTTAGTTTAATGTGTCTCTTATTTTTCAGTATGTTCTTTTACTGTCAGTGCGAACACGTACCTCAATGCAGCAGTATATGCAGTGCTATGCATCCTCTGCATCATCTGACCCACTTCTGCTATTTTTGCTTTTTGTATACATTGAAATATTCATTTGAATATTCATAAACTGATTTACCTTTTCTCCCCATTCCTCATCCACTGAAAATATTATATTTTTGTGCAAGTATTTCAATTTAGTTTTTGATCAAGCTAGTAGTTACTATGCCCAACATAATCAGGTGATAATGTGTTTGTGAAGTGACAGAGAACCACGTTTGAACGTTATTTGATCCTCTGACGTCTAAACATCTGCTGTATCCTAGGATACAGTGTAGGACTGCTTATTATAATGTCAAAATATAACAGCATTTTAATCAAAATATTGTGTATTTCCTAGAAAATAGTACTGGGAAAATACTGAATAAAAGACAAAATTTGGGCATAAATCAGTAAAAAACAACATCCAGTTAAAAAAAAAAAATCTGACTAAACTGTAAATGCGGAACATTAAAGATATTGTATGATAATAAAGGTTGTTTAACACAAGACTGTCCTGACTGAATATATGTACTAAATACCTAGTGTACAATACATTGTAAGAGAAGTGCTATGGTAGAATAAATATGAAACAAACGCTAACATTAATAATTTTAAATTCTGAAAACTGAGCACACCCTCCTCTTCGAGTTATCCAGAGGCAGAACTTGAATTTCTTCAATCGCCATCTCAACAGCACAGCTGTATTGAAACAAATATCTCGAAAACCCTCCACTGTTTGTGATATTTTTGTTAAATGCCCAGACGACCAAAAAAAAGTTGAATGCAAACTACAAGCGACTCTTGATGTATCATGGAGGCACAACCAATCTCCGGGATCATTTGACAAGCAGAAGTTCATATTATTATTATTACTATTATTATTATTGGTAGTCGTAGTTGTATTAAAGCAGTAAAATGTGACTGACTGATAACCTGCTTGGTACGATGACTTAAATAAAACTTTGTTTGCCTAAATCAGTGGCAGTTCTTTTAATTGGCCGCAATAAGGTGCTACTGCAATGCAAGCTCAGTGTATATATCGCGAGCAGCATCAATTACATGTACATGAACAATTAATTGTTTACCTTTGTTTATTGAAAGGACTGTCCAAGGATCCATTTAACATCACCATGACATTGCCACAAGCTAATTCGGCAAACTGCAATAGAGCAAAAGACTAGTATGAAATGCGATGTACAAAAGATACAGATTTTGTAACTGTAATGAGGCAAATCAGCTCTAAAATTGCATAACACATTAAGAAAAGTTACTTTTCCGATTCCAAACTTATACAGTACAAGTTCATGGTACTCCAAAAATTAATTTGGTCAAAGTTGCCTTGACAGCAGACAGCCTCAAGTATTAAGAAATATATTCATACATAGTAGATAAAAAATAAATTAAAAAAACACTGTCAGTTTCTACTGTTCTGATCTGCCTTTTAATTTCTCAAGCCTAAAATGTTTTTCCTTTTTTTTTTTCCACATTATTAGGCTTCCAAGCTAAAGGCTGGGATGCCTATTGTTACTGTTAAAGTTTTTTTCTTCCCAAAACTTTAAACTGCTGCTGCTTTGAAGCTGTGTGACTGATCAGGTTCTGACTTGGCAGGTAACAAGCTGGATACATTGGCTGTCAGATGCTGAAAAAAAGTTGCTGCTGCGTCCTTGCAATTGGTGCCGTGACGCATTTTTCGATAAAACCTTTCAGATTCTTCTTCTTTTTGGGAACCGGTGAAGCGACTGATCTGAAACTTGGCATATTCCATCAGCATCCAAACCCGCATCAAGTTTGCGAAGCAGAAGATTCTGCGATAAATTTTAAATTCGACACGGCTTCCACAAACTTTAACGAAACGCGCCCTTAACAGCAAACTGCTGGCATTTGAACACCGTTTGACCAACAAACTCCAAACTTAGTAGTTATTGTCCCAATAACAATGGGATACAAATATGTGAAAATGGTGATGTTTTATAAAACAAGATGGCTGCCAGATATACGTTTACATTTGAAATTTAAACCTGCGTCAGTTGACAAACAATTTACTAACTTCAAATTTCACAAGCATTTAAAAGCATTTATTTAAAACGGTTTCAGTTTAAAAATGGTTCACTTGGGACACTCCAAACTGGGAAACCATCGTGCCTGTGTCAGTAAAATTTACATTTTCAAAAATGGCATTTGAGCTTCAAACAAGATGGCCACCTGATGCATTTTTTGGAGAAAAAAAAAAAAAAAAAAAAAACTTAAAAATCATCTTCTGTGGAACTGTTGAAGTTGCTGATTTTAAACTTGGCATACTGAGAACTTAGATGGGTTCTGATACTGGGGCTTGGGAGTTATTATTATTATTATTACTACAACTATAAATCACTGTTTTAAATGTTGTAATTGGCTTTAAGAAGAGGAAGACAACATTGATTCAGAACAAGCTCAGTTATTTATGAAGGACTAGTGTGTGGCTAGTGAGTTGACAGATGCATGGGGGCCTGTGCACTGAAAGTGCAGCTATAAGTTGCAGATACAAAGCAGTTTCAATAATGTGAATATTTAAACTGTGGTGCTGTCTTGTTCACTTACATTTGCCGATGCCCTTCTCCAAAATGACTTGACTGGATTAAATTCACATTCATTCCATTCTGGACAGGAATTATAATTAAATTCTAAAAATACAATAAAAAGGGTATTAGTTACGGTATATCATATGTGTACATGCAGAGAAAGAATCAAAGCTAGGGAAGCCCATACTCCATACTGACACATTCATATTGAATCTCCAGAGACCAAGCCTGTAAGCATCTGCTCACTTGAGAGACATCTGCAGTGAACAGGGGACAGAATCATGACAAGCTGTGACGAGTAAAATCTTAGATATGCGCAAGAGTCTGTATCTTTAAAGTGGATGGTGGGGATAGTAAAGCTGGAATTTACATGTTCCATGTGTATTCCAGTGTGGGGTGGTAGTTGGCAACCAACTGAATGAAGTGTTCTAATTCTAATTCATTAAAACTGAATGAAGCGTTGCTGAAAATACCAAAGATGTCATCAATACTTCTCAGAAACAAGTCAGGTGTTTTCCCCTAGCACTGTGGTAAAAAAAAAAAAAACCCTCAATATATATATTTTCAATCCATCCAAGAACAAGCAAGCAAAATATGGTCCCATTGTGGTTTCCATGCGGACACCTCTTACTCCAGTGTCAAATTTTCTGTTGAAGTTGAAGTTGAAGGAATTTAGACAAGACAAGTTGTGGCAAGTTTTAACAGCAAGTTTATTTTAGTGCATTTAAGCCAACATTGTTCAGTATAACTTTATAAAGGCTATTAAATATCCATTGCGAAATATAGGAGATTCTCACAGTTTTGTTGAAGACAAAAACAATCCAGTATTTGTAAAACAACATAAGTAGGAAGTGACAGAAAAATGGGTCTGAGGGTCTTGTGTAATATTCTCTATTAAAGTTGAAGCAATTGAGGAACAACAGAAGCTCTTAAGAGTATTGGTTTGGGGTAGTTGTTGGGCAATGAGTTTGCAGAATGTACTACTGCTGTGGGAAACATGATATTATCAAACAAAAAGAACACAAGTTTATCTGGGCACCTTGGAACCTCTTGGGAGGAATATTCTGTCATAATCAAAACATGCCACGAGTCATACAATTCAAAAATCAACAGCACCTATATTGCACCCAGTTAAAATCATATTTTGTGAAGTCAGTCATTTAAAATAATACCTTTACTGTGCTGTTGGCCACACCACTTCAGACCATCCATCATGTGCCCAAGAAGAGTGTCTTCCAAAGTCATGGAACACTTTGTAGCATCAGTGAAGGTGTGAGCTATCTGACTTGTCTTGCTCCAGAACAGGGACTTTAAAACACAAACAAAAAAATACAACAGAGCAGCACAGTGACTTAACATGATCCTTGGTGATATTGTCTCGCCAACATCATGCTGGCATGCACATACACACACACAAGCTACAGGTGACACACTCATGTAAATACCATCCCAGATCATAAGTCAAGCAGCAAACCAGAATGGGTCTCAAAGCCTGCAGAATGCACCTTGCAGCCTATACTTTACACCAACTTGCTTACAACCACTATTTGAAAAGCTTGCTACCAGTAACTCAATGAACTAACAAAACAACTGAGCTAAACAAATATACTTTCTTTGAACCCCTTAGAGGAGTGAATATCAAAGTCAGTGCTAAATACAACAATACTCTGCAAATTGATTAGACAATTCCAGCCAGTTCAAACCAGGGGCAACAATTTCTGTAACAGCTGCTTCTTGAAGACTGGGTGTATTTGTGTAATAAGAATGTTTTTAATCTTTCTCCCAATGTAATAATCAATGTGAGAGCAGTTTGAGTTACAACAGCTTTATACGAATATATCTGTTTTAAATGTTCAAAATGCAGCCAAGAAGCCAAATAACTCAATGAATGTAAGCACACACCTTACTACAAGGTATATCCTGCTGCACTGTTGTGATAAGCAGGTCATAGTCTTTCTCATTGACTTTGCATGGGTCCTTTCCAAGGAATGAATTCTGGAATCTCTCCCAGATTGCGTCACAGTTGTTGCTACGTAAAGAAAAATTGTAAAAACATTAGGAACTGGGACCTAAAGCAAGCTGTGAATAGATCTGCTCATGCAAATGGAGACAGTTAGGGGGTCTAGTATTTAATTTTTAAAACAAAATTGAGCATATATATATATATATATATATATATATATATATATATATATATATATCGGACTCATTTTTCGTGACTTGAATTCGCCCGCAAATGACTCAACCTTGTGTGACTCGGACTCAAACATTCGGGCTCCATGACTCCATGATATTAACAATGAGTACTTTTATTTTCTATTACACAATATTGCAGTTACTAGGAAACTGCACAATAAAAACCAACCTAACAAAACATCATCCGATCATTGGTTAGCCCTGTTATCTTTGCAGCCACAGTAAGAATAAGAAATTACAACAAACCCAACTGCAACCATGGTAGACCACACTTTTCTTCTCTCTTTTTCATTAAGTTTTATAAGGAATAAATAATGTCAGCATGGCAAACAAGTAAGTAATTATTTGGCTTTTAATTAGTCTTTCTCTTTACTACTTGAAACCATGTTCTAAGTTTAAGCACTTTAGTAATACATTCTTGAAAAATATGTAATTTGTTTGCACTGAAAACAATATAACACTGGTCAACTAAATAATTGAGTTTACTGAAAACAAAAATGAATGAAAAAAGAATAATCATAAGTTATAAATCATACTTTCAGAGCTTCTTAATTTGTATAAGAAAGTCTCTGTGTGATTCAATATTCTGTGCTTTACTTCTAGTCTCCACTTTTTCCCAAAACACGCCATCAGTTTGCAATTAGTTGAAATTAGTTCTGTTTGCTCTGGGTCGGAGCTTGGTTTGTGTTTTTCTGCTTGTCTAGCAGGGTGTTCTTGAACATTCTGTTGAGTACTTATCAAATACTTGCACAGCAACCGTTGGAGGAGCCTGCAAGAGGCTGTGTGCTAGTGGCTATAAATATCCAATGAAAAGGGGGTTCCTTTGTAATCCTCTGTACCATGGCGTTTTATCCAGTACGTCAGGCTCAACGTGATGTAATACTATGAAGATTTCTGCCTGAATATAATACTGTACCAACAAAACCAACTGCAGTACATCTAATTGGAAGCCTACTTATTTTAAAACACAGTTTTTCAACTATATACTTTTGACGACGTATATTTTTTGTGTTGCCTGAAAAACAGACAAGGGTTGGAATGGGCCAAAATAAAATAATCAGACATGTGTCACACTCTTTTAACCATCACGGAAGTCAAAACTTTCTAGGGTCGGATATGTGAGTGCTGACTGTAGATATAGTTAATTGCTTTACAAACACACACTATAAATGCATGCTTACATCTAATATCTTCAGGTAACACCGCTGCAATATTATTATTTTTTTTATTTAGTGCTGTTTTAGGACTATTCATCCTATGATGCATTTCTAGTTGCCACAGTGCTCACGCATTAATGTCATTTCCAAGAAGCAGCGCAAAAATGTACACTATCCTTGCAGACAAAAGTGGTGGATAATGCACCACCAACAGCTTCCTGCAGCTGCTCACACTAACAGAGGATGTTCAACTGAAGTTAATATTTGATGTAATGTGTAAACTGCAAATCCAAACTTATGAACCCAAGCAAACTGTTAAGTGTTTTCTTTTTTTTTAATAACCAAAACATTACAAGACTATAACATGGAAGTGTTTAAGAATATAGTAAAAACAAACAAATTAAGAAGTTAGGTCTATGGGGAGAAATGGATACTGTACACTCTAGAATATAAGCTCCATAACTGTACCAAAGCATCACCATTTTCAGTCAACTATTTACGATCAAGACTGGCAGTGTTAGGCACAGTACCTTCACACAAAGTCACCAATACATACCTCTCTGCAGTCTACACAATAAACAGTGGCTGTCCATCAAAGCACAGCGCTCTGACAAACTCATTAACAGTCATTCTGCACTCTATTTATTAAAGTGTGTGTAAAAGCATCATAAACTCATTGCGTGTCCCTCAGTTCACTTTCTGGTTTTAGTTTAATGTGTCTCTTATTTTTCAGTATGATCTTTTATTGTCATCGCGAACATGTACCTCAATGCAGCAGTATATGCAGCGCTATGCATCCTCTGCATCACCTGACTCACTTCTGCTATTTTTGCTTTTTGTATACTTCGAAACATTTGTTTTCTTTTGAATATTCAAACTGATTTACGTTTTCTACCCATTCCTCATCCAATAAAATATTATATTTTGTGTATTTCAATTTAGTTTTTGATCGAGCTAGTAGTTACCACACCCAGAAATTGCCACAATAATCAGACTTTGATTGGCCAACATAATCAGGTGATAATGTGTATGTGAAGTGACAGAAAACCAAGTTTGAACATTATTTGATCCTCTGACATCTAAACGTCTGCTGTATCATAGGATACAGTGTAGGGCTGCTTATTATAATGTCAAACTAAAAAAATAAAACAGCATTTTAATCAAAATATTTTGTATTTCCAAGAAAACAGTACCAAAAAAAAAATTGAATAATAGACAAAAATCAGTTATAAATCAGTAAAAACCGATGTCCTATTAAAAAAAAAAAATCCTCTTCCACCGTGCAGGCTACACTCTCCCCTGCCAGCCTCAAATCCGCCCTGGAGTCCGACTGCGTGCAGGGGTACCTGAGTCTATGGCAAGCCATTGGGGCCACAAACACATCGACACAACGCGTAAGAAAGTGACCAATGAGAACCCGTATTGATAAACGCGTAAAGAAGACTGTGACTAGACAACATGTCCTAAAAACAATGGTAAATGTCAAAAGGGCCATAATGTTAAAACCCAACGTGTAGTGAAATATATGCAACGCGTAGCACAAAGAGCGAATGGGGGAATACTATCGTTTAGGGGGCGTAATGAGTCACGCAACAGCCAATCAAGGCATTTTTTTGTTTTTGTTTTTTTTTACTTTGTAGGTAGATAAGGTCATAAACTCATCTTGTGCACAAAAAAAGGCCTAATTTACAAATTAATTCACAACATTGCAACCTAAATAACTTATTTTTTAATAACTCATTAGCGTAAATTCCACATTTATCCACGGAGGGGGAGTAGACATCCTAAGTGGAGACAGAAATGTACTGCAACAACATTATTTTTGTACTGTTTAGATTTTAATGTTCAAATGGTAGTGCTGAACAATTGTAACTTTTGTAAATTGACTTAATTATCTATTCCATATATTAAAATAATCGTGATTAGAAACATTAATCTGCTTGGAATATTCTTGCAAAAAAGGAATCATGAAACTTTAAAAAACATTGTAATCCTCTTCAATTAAAAGACATGTGGAGTAAAATAAATAAAGTTCTCGTGAGCGTCCTCGGTCTTAAGCGAAAAAAATCCAGACATGCACAGTGCAGGGCGAAAATAGACTGGCCATGTGCTGTATGTAAAGTAGGAACATGTGATAGGACAAAGAGATGTTACATCAGCTTTCCCCTGACTCAGCTCGTAGTGTAGAATGACGAGTTTTAATGTCAAAATTTCCAGTTTTCTTACATGGCCCGAGGGCAGTGGTTATCAACCCTGGTCCTGGGCACCCACTGTGTCTGCTGGTTTTCATTCCAACTGGCCTCTTAATTACTTAATGAAGTAGTTAAAAAATAGATGGTGAGTAAGTAGATTCAAGAAAATGCACAGAGTCCTTTTCTTCAATCAGTTGCCAGGTTTATTGAAATATGCAGGGAGTCTGGTCCCAGGTACAGGACAAACAACACTCAACATTACAATGTTTGTGTGACATTAAATACCCTTCTGTATAGATGGTCCACCTCCCCTTTCTCTGACATTAACCAATGGTCAAGGTAATTTAATTTATTGTGTGAGTGTTAATGTGTGTGTGTCTGTGTGTGCAGTCTAGTGTAACAACCTCTGAACTCAGTGCATTCTTCACACTCCTGGAGACAAAAGGTCCATACATCTGCCTTTTGTTATCTCCTTGCGACCCCCTTTGATGCCAGTGGGATTATCTCTTTTGATCTCTCTGAAGTCTAGAGCCTGTTCCCTTCTAGTCCACAGCATTGTTATCTCATTAGCTTGCAGTCATTGTTGGGCAGTTTGTAGACGCGTCGTCTCTATCAGTGGTTAGCAGTACATGCAATTTGAACCAAACAGTCTGCTATCTGCAATATTAGTCTCTTTTCAGAAAAGAACACCAGTATAGCTCTGCTAGTCCACATGCGTAGCAAACCTCTAATCAATTCTCAATCCATGTTTTCCAACACTTAACTAGACCAGGGGTCGGCAACCTCAGCGTAACCTGGGGCCGCTTTGGCGGCCCAGAAACAGTTTTGTGTGCCGCCACCAACAAAACTGAACAATTTTTAACTCAGTTGTCAGGTTGTAATACCTGCACAATACCAACAAACTTACAGAAACACACTGGTCAAAGCATAGAGTACAATTATACTTTATTTATTTTAAAAAATGGAAATTCTTGAACAAAGACATTACCGCTATACCACTGCTATCGTCTTTTCAGTCAACAATTTTAAACCACACAGAATTCACAATGTAAAACGTTAGGTTATTACCATAACCCCGGTTCCCTGAAAAGAATGAGCCCTCCAAGCCCCTTTAAGAAATTGCACTGCCAGGAAGTCTGCCCCAGGGGACACAGTGTCAATTTTATCGTGGCACACTGACCTTATTTACCCTGGCTTGAAGTAGGCGCATTCTCAGCAGCCCTAGTGGAAGGATTCTCAAGGCGGCTGCAATCAGCCCCAACAACCTTTGATAATATATTCTGACCTGTAGGACAGCCTCCTCTTTGAATAGGGAGAGTGTTGCTTCCAACGACCGAATCCTGTCTTCTGACAGTGAGGCAAGTATGCTCACAGAGTTCAGTTTGATCCCCTGGAACACTGTGGACTGAGACGGTACAAAGTTGCTCTTCTGTTGATGTATAGAGAGTCTTAACTTTGTCACATGATCTACGACCTACTTTGTGTGCGCCTCGGCGCATGCTTTGGAATGCGCGCAAACTAGCCCATCGTCCAGATAGTTTAGGATCCAAATACCCCGCAGTCTGAGTGGAGCCAGTGCTGCATCCATGCACTTTGAAAATGTGCGGGGCACCAGTGAGAGGCCAAACAGCAGCATGCAGAATTCGTACACGTTGCCTTGAAAGGCGAAGCGCAGATACTTTCTGTGCGCGGGACAGATCGGGACATGGAAGTAGGCGCCATGTAGGTCGATCAATGTGAACCAGTCGCCCAGCTGGACGGACTGGAGAATATGCTGTGCTGTCAACATGTTGAACTTCCTTTGTTTGAGGAACAAGTTGAGGATGCTGAGGTCCAGAATAGGTCTGAAACCGCCGTCTCTCTTGGGCACCAGGAAATACCTGGAGTAAAAAGCCGCTGAGGGCATCGCTTGGGTTTATCATTCTTCTGGTGAAGACTGACGATCTCCTGTTGAAGGAGTATGGTGCTTGCTGGTTCGACAGTGGTGAGGAGCACACCCTTGAAGGGTGGCGGACCTAAGCGGAATTGTAGAGCGTATCCGTGTCTCATCGTCGATAGCACCCAGGAGTCCTGGGTGCAGCCTTGCTATGGGTCGTTTCCTTGTGTCAGTCCGGTTGTGAGGGGGGTTGGTGGAAGCAGTGGCCCCTCAGGGGTGGTCTCCCTTGGGCCTCATTGCCCCTGCAGGCTGTGAAGGCCACCTTGGGCATTGGATTTGGAGGCGACCTCTGTGGCCTTGTGGAACCTCTCAAGGCTCACATCAATGGTCACACCAAATATCAGCCCCGGTGAAATGGGAGCATCCAGTAACGCCACCTTTTCGTCTCCACAACCTTGGCTTGCGTCAGCCACAAATACCGGCGAGCGGCCACCATCGCCGCCAGCAACCTCCCTGATGCCTGACCTAACTCCTCCATTAGGTCATTCACCACTTTTGCTACCGTTTGGAGCTCTTGTGTAGCCTGTAGCCCTTTCCTGCAGCCTCTCTGCTAACTGGGCCTAGTAGAGCACCAGTATAGCCATGGTTTTCACTGCTTTAACTGACAGCGCTGCCAACGCGTCCACCTTCTTTAGCCTCATGTCCGTTGACCTGCAAGGCTTGGACAGGCAGGTCAGGTCCTTATCCCCCTTGTAAAGGTAGAACCTTGCACCAATACCGTGACCGTGTCCCCGATAGTGGGTAATGTGCCTAGGTCTGCTTCTTGGACTCCTGCAGTGTGCAGTAGGGACTCTGCCGTTTTGGAGGTTGAAGGCGGAAACGTCGGTGACCATCTCGCTTCCCCTTCGAGGCGACTACGCCTCTGCACCAGTGGTGGAGAAGGGGAGGGTGACTCAGGTGTGTGGGGGAGTTCCCTGGTCACTGTGCCTAGAGGACCTTTGCGAAGGACCCTGGACCACGGACCTCATTCTCCCTTGGGTCGGTGGAAAGAGACTCCGTTGGGGATAGGGGTGCTCTCTTGCCCTTAGTTCTTTTGGAGAACTTCCTGCATGGAGAGCAGTCCAACTCACCTGTCAGTGCTTTGGCCGCGTGGTCTGGCCCCAAGCATCTGGCCCAGGACAAGTTCTCGTCTGTCTGGGCAGCTTCGCTGCATACTGGTTGCACTGGTGAGGTCGCTGCCAATGGGTAGCACGGTCAGTGCCGGGCTGAAGACAGAGGCGAAGATGTTCACACCAGTGCCGAGTCAGTTGGGGCTGGGGTTGGCGTCAAAGAGAGCGCTGGTGGTGCTGAGCGGTCAGTGCCGAGTCAATCTGCGGCGAAGTCGGTGCCGAGGGGGAGCACGGTCGGTGCCGGGCTGTAGACGCCGCCGAAGATGTTCACACTGGTGCCGAGTCAATATTGTGAGGATGTCCGTCTTCAGCAGGAAGTGGGAGGGACTTCCTCCTCACAGCAGGGCCCCAATAGGGCAGCTTTTTTAACCTCTTACGTTCCCGTTCCGCGGGCGGAACATCGGTACTGCAATTACACATTATATTTCAGAAATCACCTGTATTATTATAAAAGCAAAACAGCAAAAAAAACTGACTCAATATCAAAAACGTTGTTTTCCTACCGTCAAACAGTGAAGGAATTTTTCGAATTCGCCATTTCACCGCTGAGATATTCCCTTCGCAATGTATCTAGTACCTCACAGTTCAAAAACAACTCAGATCGACTAGCTGTGCGTTTCGCTGCTCTGGCCTTACATGTATCTGTTGATGGTGAAATCTCTGTGATCACGTTGTAGGGGAGGTCACAAGCTGTCCATTCATACCTTGACTTTGTTTGTAGCCTAATCCATTGAAGAGTAATCGATGTGCGTACGTAAACAAGGCACATATTTGCAAGTGACAGCGCAGTGTTACGCACATAGGATCAAGGTTTCTTACCGTTTTCTGATCATTTTTCAATTTGTAAAATTTATAAAATCAAATGAAATGGCGAGCAGTGTTCCAAAGCATCCCAAAAGAAGTCGATTCAGTCTTTTTGAAGCTTTGGAGGTGATGGATAATAGTGAAAGTGATGGCAAAAATGACTTTCTGGTTGGAGAGCACTGATCTTTACGATGCAATACAAGTTGCAAGAAGTAATTGTTGCTTCCCGGCCGTCTTTATTATTTTCTCATTGATGTTCATTGATTTAGATTATTGCATGGGAGTGTTTAGTAAACTTTTTTTTATATTTCACCTAGAGACAGTGTAGGTTTTTTAACCTTTCAAGATAAGCTGTCTGCCTGCTCCAACAATCACTCACTCAGTTCCTTTGTTTGCCACATGTCAATCAAAGTAAAGATGAAAGGAATTTAGGTGTTTTCAGTCTGGCAGCCTGATTTAGAGCAGCAAAGGTGTCTGCAATCTCATTATTATTATTATTATTATTATTATTATTATTGTAGACATTATTGCGTGGTCTGGCACCAAGCATCTGGAGCAGGACAAGTTCTTGTCTGTCTGGGCAGCTTCGCTGCACACTGGTTGCACTGGTGAGGTCGTTCTCGTGTCAGCAGTGCTTGAATGAGTGTAACCACTCTATTTTGAAAAAAAAAACTCTCATTATTTTGCCTCTTGACATTTACATACTTTCAAGCAAGTGAGTAACAAAAATACAGTCAGGTACTGAAAATTCAGAGCTACAAAAAAATCCCAGTAGCAACATTCTCCTGCACAAACACAGTTATGTGAGAGCAATGTGCTTGACAGTTGTGGCATATGAACTGAGAGTATTTGTCATGCATACTCATCATGGATACATTTCAGACACCCCAAAGCTCTCCAAAAAGGCCACCTTTTGAATGAAATATTGGACAAATAAGTAAAAAAGAGGATTACAAAATCTAACTCATGTTGCAATGTATAGCATGTGAGGTGCCAGAAGGTAACCTCCCTTTTAGATCTTGCTCAATAAACGAGTGTATGACTGGCCATAAAGATTTACACAATATTCATTTTTGGAGAGGTTTGGGGAACCTTGGGGCTAGCTTTGTAAAAACTCATGTAGAATTTGATCCCTTTATTCAATCAGTTTCAAATTTTTATCCAGTGTAGTAGACATGTTGGGTCTTCATGTGCTACAAGGTGAAAAAATGACGATAGAATATAAACAAATGAAAATCGTTTCTTGTTTTTTATGTTTTTTTTTTTTTTTTTTTTTTTCTGGATATCTCCTTCCAGTGTGGTACTGAGTAAGACTTCTATTAAATCTGAGGTTTTAGTCCTAATGGCCAGGGGGTTACCTTGAATTCAAGCCCTGAACCATGCCTCTGCTGTCTATAATTTTGGAAGATAATGTGATTTATTTAAGTCAGGTACTGAAAATTCAGAGCTACAAAAAAATCCCAGTAGCAACATTCTCCTGCACAAACACAGTTATGTGAGAGCAATGTGCTTGACAGTTTTGGCATATGAACTGAGAGTATTTGTCATGCATACTCATCATGGATACATTTCAGACACCCCAAAGCTCTCCAAAAAGGCCACCTTTTGAATGAAATATTGGACAAATAAGTAAAAAAGAGGATTACAAACTCTAACTCATGTTGCAATGTATAGCATGTGAGGTGCCAGAAGGTAACCTCCCTTTTAGATCTTGCTCAATAAACGAGTGTATGACTGGCCATAAAGATTTACACAATATTCATTTTTGGAGAGGTTTGGGGAACCTTGGGGCTAGCTTTGTAAAAACTCATGTAGAATTTGATCCCTTTATTCAATCAGTTTCAAATTTTTATCCAGTGTAGTAGACATGTTGGGTCTTCATGTGCTACAAGGTGAAAAAATGACGATAGAATATAAACAAATGAAAATCGTTTCTTGTTTTTTATGTTTTTTTTTTTTTTTTTTTTTCTGGATATCTCCTTCCAGTGTGGTACTGAGTAAGACTTCTATTAAAGGTTTTAGTCCTAATGGCCAGGGGGTTACCTTGAATTCAAGCCCTGAACCATGCCTCTGCTGTCTATAATTTGGAAGATAATGTGATTTATTTAAGACCATAGCCCTCCAGGTGGAAATTGCCTGTGGGAGTCTGGGGGTTTAAGAGGTTAATATATGCTCAGTGATTGATGGTCAGAGAGGGCTCTTCCCATTCGGTAATGGTTGTCATTCCACTGAAAGGGAACTGTTTCCTATCAACCACTGACAGTCAGCCTGTGGGCGACCAAGCATCTGGAGCAGGACAAGTTCTTGTCTGTCTGGGCAGCTTCGCTGCACACTGGTTGCACTGGTGAGGTCGTTCTCGTGTCAGCAGTGCTTGAATGAGTGTAACCACTCTATTTTGAAAAAAAAAACTCTCATTATTTTGCCTCTTGACATTTACATACTTTCAAGCACGTGAGTAACAAAAATACAGTCAGGTACTGAAAATTCAGAGCTACAAAAAAATCCCAGTAGCAACATTCTCCTGCACAAACACAGTTATGTGAGAGCAATGTGCTTGACAGTTTTGGCATATGAACTGAGAGTATTTGTCATGCATACTCATCATGGATACATTTCAGACACCCCAAAGCTCTCCAAAAAGGCCACTGTTCTGCATTGACAGCACTTTTCTCGGCGCTGTTTCCGGCACCGGTAGATTCGTCACCGGCGAACCTCTTCAAGGCCGTCTACAGCCCAGCACCAACCGTGCTACACATTGGCATCGACATTGGCGCCAATCGACTTGGCACCGACCTTGCGCATCTCGACGTCGACCTTGGCGCCGATCCCGGCACCGGTGAATCGTTTTTAAAAATTAAAAAAAATGCACCTGCAGGCTGCTCATTGAGCACAGCAGTCTAAAAAAAACAAAAAAAAAAAAACAACAACTGCAAACATGTCAGTGCAGTCAACTAGGGCTTCAGCTGGCTTCAGCTCATCAAAGCTGCCCAGGCAGGATGAACATCGATCCAGCTCCAGGTGCCTAGGACCAGAATACGCGGCCAAGGCACTGGCAGGTGAGCTGGACTGATCTCAATGTCGGAAGTTCTCGAGGAGAACTAAGCAATGGAGAGCAGCCCTATCCCCAGCACAGTCTCTCTCCTCCAACCAGGGGAGAATGAGATCATGAATGAGTCATCCAGGACACTCGCTGCTACAGTGACCAGGGAGCTCTCACGCTCATCTGGGTCACCCTTCCCTACCCCACCACCGGTCCAGAGGTGCAGACACCTCTCAAGGGAGGCGAGATGGTCACTGCCGAGGCGGGGACGCTCACCAGGGGACAGGTGGTTGCCGTACAGGCACCGCTGCCCTTCCCCAAGGGACAGGTGGTCGCCCCTTCTCCACGCAGGTGCAGGCATTCACCGTCACAGTCACCTCGAACCCATAGCATGCCCTTCATGGAACTGGTGTGCTCCTCCTGCGTCTGCACCCTCAGCCTCCAGAACAGCAGAGTCTCTGCTTCTTACTGCAGGAGCCCAAGAAGCAGGCCTAGGTGTATTCCCCACTATCGGGGACACAGTCATGGTTTTGGTGCAAGGTTCCACCTTCACCAACGGGGATAAGGACCCAACCTGTCCGTCTAAGCCTTGCAGAACGACCGATGCGATGCTCAAAAAAGCTTACGCATCGGCTGTGCTGTCGGCCCGTGCAGAAAATGCCATGGTCAAACTGGTGCTCTACCAGAATCAGTTGGCAGAAATGCTGCAGGAGAGGGGAGTTAGGCCAGGCATCAGGGAGGTCGCTGGTGGCCGCCCGCCAGCATTTGTGGCTGACACAAGCGTGGAGACTGAGAAGGTGGCGCTACTGGATGCCCCCATTACATCGGGGCAGACTTTTGGGAGGACCATTGATGTGAGCCTTGAGAGGTCCCACAAGGCCCTGGAGGACGCCTCCAAGTTTTCGTGCCTATCAGCTTACCATCAGCGCCCAAGGTGTCCTGGGCAGACTGCAGGGGTGAAAGGGTCTGAACTTCGCCCTCCACCCCAGAATAGACAAGCAGGAAGAGGCAGAGGCAGGGCCAGTGGCAGGGGACCACCGCAGGCCAGGGGTAACCGGTTCTCCGGCTGGAGACCGAGGCCAGGGCCTAAGAAACACCCGCCCCCTCCCAAGCCCAACGGAGACCGCTCCTGAGGGGCCCTGACTGCCACCAAATCCCCCATAACCGGACTGCCAACGGCAATGACCCATGGCAAAGCTGCACCCAGGACTCCTGGGTGCTATCGACAATGAGACACAGATAAGCTTTACAATTCCGCATGCTCTCAGTGGCTTTTACTCCAGGTACTTTTTTGTGCCCAAAAGGGACGGTGGTTTCAGACCAATTATGGACATCAGGGTCCTCAACTTGTTCCTCAAACAGAGGAAGTTCAACATGTTGACAGCACAGCGTGTCATCCAGTCTGTCCAACTGGGCAACTGGTTCACATCGATCGACCTGCAAGACTCCTACTTTCATGTCCCGATCCGTCTCACGCACAGAAAATATCTGTGCTTCGCCTTTCAACAACGCGTATCAATTCTGCATGCTGCCTTTTGGCCTCTCATTGGCACCCCGCACTTTTTCAAAATGCATGGATGCAGCACTGGCTCCACTCAGTATTCAGATCCTGAACAATCTGGACAATTGGCTAGTTTGCGTGCAGTCAAAAGTACACGCAGAGGTTCACACAAAACAGGTCATAGATCATGTGATGATGTTAAGGCTCTCAATACATCAACAGAAGAGCAACTTTTTACCGTCTCAGTCGTGTTCCTGGGGATCAAACTGAACTCTGTGAGCATGTTTGCCTCACTGTCAGAAGACAGGATTCGGTCGTTGGAGGCCACACTCTCCCTATTCAAAGAGGATGCTCTCCTGCAGGTCAGAATATATCAAAGGTTATTGGGGCTGATGGCACTCGCCTAGAGAATCCTTCCTCTAGGGCTGCTGAGAACACGTCCGCTTCAAGCCAGGGTAAATACGCTCAAGCTGCATCCGGTCCGAGATCGGTACCAGTTGGTGTGAGTGTCCAGACAATATTGGAAAACACTGGAGTGGTGGCTCTGTCCTGGCAATCTACTCCTCGGGTCTCCCCTTGGATCCCCTCAGAGAAGGGAAGAGATCACTACAGACGCCTCCAACCTGGACTGGGGAGCGGTCTGAAACGGGAGAGAAATAAGATGTTAATAGAAGGGACATTGGCAGCAAGCGCACATAAATGTGCAAGAGCTGAAAGCAGTGAACCTGGCGTTATCTCATTTTCGCCAGCAGTTAGTGCACAAACATGTGCTTGTCCGGACGGACAATACCACAGTGGTAGCCTATATAAACCATCAAGATGGCCTGCGCTCGCCAGACCTTCATCATGCAGCGCACAGACTCCTGACCTGGACACCCAGAAACTTGCATTCCATCAGGGCAGTGCACCTCCCCGATGTAGACAACAAGGCAGCAGACCTCCTGTCCAGAGAGCTCCAGACAGCTCGGAGTGGAGGCTGCATCCTCAAGTGGTGAAACAGATTTGGGAGAGGTTTCTACCCGCACGAGTTGACCTCTTTGCTACAGACGAGTCCACTCATTGCTCCCTATGGTTCTCCATGGAGAGAGACGGGGGCCCCCTGGGAGTAGAGGCGCTAGCTCACCCCAGGCCACAGGGGCTATTGCATGCATTTCCTCCGCTACCATTATTACCCCTGACACTAGAGAGGATCAGGGTAGAGAGAGCACAGGATTTGCTGGTTGCACCCAGATGGCCGAGACACCCCTGGTTTGCTCTCCTCTCCGACATGTTGTCGGATCAGCCGTGGCAGCTTCCACTCCGCAAGGACCTCCTGAGCCAAGCGGAAGGGCTATTATGGCACCCGAACCCAGCCCAGCTCCAACTCTGGGTCTAGCCGTTGAACGGAGCCATCTATTCAGATGAGGTTTGCCAGATGCAGTCTGCTAGGGCACCGATCACTAGAGCCCTAGTTTTCCAGTACTGGTGCCTTGCCGAAGGTCATGATCCGGTGACTTGCCCGATTGAGACCATATTAACCTTCTTACAACACCTGTTTGACGCAGGAAAATCAGCGTCCACTTTGAAGGTATACCTGGCAGCAATATCAGTGTCATGACAAAATTTCCTGGCAGTGCAATTTCTTAAAGGAGTTAGGAGGCTTCGTCCTCCTATGAAAAGTATGGTCCCCAAGTGGGATCTAGAACAGGTACTGCGGGCCCTTATGGGTCCCCCATTTGAGCCCATGGCATCAGCAGAACTGCGCCCTGTTTCATTTAAAGTGGCATTTTTAATAGCCATTACGTCTGCCAGACGAATAAGTGAGCTTCATGCGCTGTCCATCGATGACACATGTATGGCTTTCGCTGAAAGTGACTTGCGGGTAACATATATTAGGAAGAAATCCATCCTTTTTGCCAAAGGTGGTATCCTCATTCCATATTAACCAATCAGTGGTTTTGGAAACTTTCAGACCTCCCCCGCACGAGTCAGAAGAGGACCAGGGACAACACACGCTATGCCCAGTTCGGGCTCTGTGCTGTTATTTGGATAGGACGGTGTCCTGGAGACAGTCCAACCAGCTGTTTGTCTGCTATGGGTCCCGCTCTAGAGGTCAGGCCCGATCGAAGCAACGTCCAGCGCACTGGGTGACAGGTGCGATACGCTTGACGTATGAACAGATGGACTCCCGGTTACCAGGGGATATTACAGCCCATTCTACCAGGGGCCAGGCAACTTCGTGGGCTTTCCTTCATGGCGCCTCCTTAGATGAGTTATACAATTCTGCTACATGGACAAGTAGTCAGACATTAGTGCTTTTTTACCGCCTTGATGTGACAAACCGAACAAGACCCTCTCTGGGCGCTATAGTTTTGCAGGCGGCACGCCCTTAGGCGTCATGTGGGCTCTGTTGCTATCTCCGTGGGGCTGTACTGTTGGTAATCTAGAGCCACGACAGCTTTCCCATTCGGCAATGGTTGTCATTCGAATTGAAACCACTGCAATCTAACAAATATATTCTACCGATTTAAGCTCTTAAAAAAGGTCAAAGAACCTTGGCCGTGTTCCACATATGCAGTTCACAAAACCAATAATAAAACGTACACCCCATATGGGAAAAATGAACTTGTATTGAGTGTCCAAAGTGATGTAAATTAGTGTTGCTGCATAAAAGGTACTTACAAAGGTAAAGGTATAAAACCTATAGCATTGTTTTCACATATTTTCCCTAAAGTTTAAAGGTTGCTTCTATTTCTGCTCTTTTTTAGAAGTCTTCCAATTTTGTGTAGCACAGTGTAGGCTACTACTAGGAAGCATACTACTAAACTGCATAAGCAGAAAGAAAAAAATACAGTTGTATTATAAAGCAATTTAAAAAGTACGTGTGTGCATACTGTGTGTGTGTATATACTGGCTCAACACTGACTCAACGAACTCACCGACAGAGCTGGTGAGCTGCTCAACAGAAAGATGGTGACACCTACAACCACGATGAAGCTGCTATATAAAAAAAATATGAATTAAATGTAGATAATATGAATTAAATGTAGAATCCGCCTTCAAAACAGTAATTCTTTACACACACACACACACACACACACACACACACACTGAAAATAAAATATGTTTTAATGTTTTAAACTTAGATAGATAGATAGATTTTACAAATTAACATAGTTTATAAAATGGCTTGGATAAAGTAAGTGCTGTGATTGGCTGAACAAGATCACATAACCGTGCAGTAAAAATTGTCTTTCCGTACGACTATGACATCACAGACCAACTTGCTTACCTGATCTATTAATATTACCACGCCTTAATAGTAAGAATGATCTAAACAGTGTTTCTGGAGTTAAAAATGTCAACATACAACTGAAAAAAACATTTAAATCACACAATCAGTTTTTGTTCATCTCTGTTACTAAGAACAGGGCTGTAAAGATTTAAATAAATATTTGAATGAGTACAATTTAGGGGAGAAAACTGGGGTAAAAAATTTGCGATGTCTAAATTAACAAAAAAATAAATAAATTGCTGGGCGATATGTGACAACCTTCATAAACATATTGGTATACTGAAAGTAAAATAGTATATGTTGATTAAGATTGATTAAAGATTTGATTGATGATTTCCATTACATGAGAGTAGAACATCATAGCAGTAATAGTAAAACCATAATATTTTGACCCGGTCATGCTTGCAGTATACTACTTTTTTAATAAGGGAGTGTGGCAGGCTGGTGAGTGGATAGAGGGATAGAGGGATATCTCCCTATCTCCCAATAGAGGCCCAGAGCCCCCCCCCCAGAGCCCCCCCCCCCCCCCCCCCCCCTGCTTCCTCAGCTCCCTCCTCCCAAATGAGAAGTAGAGGCCTCCTTTTATGTCAGGTGGCTGGGCCCTGATTGATCGTTAATTAAGTTAATCATTTAATCAACTAATCAACCCCAGCAACCTGAACATAATAAACCCAGGCAGATAGGGGAAATTAACCCCATCCCTGCCAATTTCTAAACGGCAGAGCTTTGCTCTGCCACAGGGAGATAAATGAGAAAAAAAGAAAAAGGTGCAGCATATTTAAATTATAGGCTATAGTCTAGTCTACCTAGAAAATGTATAATTGCTTAATATTGTTTATCAACGACACAAGGTAATGATACAATGTACACAGTGCAACTGTCAGTCTGATATAATAATTTTAAATAGTTTACATAGTTCTGTATTCTGTTATATTTTAGTGATGCCTTTTACTTGAGACACTGGGTTATGCGGGTCTACAGTACCTTGCACTGAACATGAAGCTCTTCATGCAACTCAGCATCGCGAGCGAACCTTACTGAATAAAATGCTTCAAAAGGCTTCACTTTATATTTCAATAATCCTCAGATGTCATTTCACAGAATAATGGAGCTGCCTTTGTTTTAAAATGTGCTTTATAAATGTAGGATGAGGAAGCGTACTAAGTTAGTCTTATACTTCATAATACTAAGTTTGTCCATCTGAACAGGATTATCTCACAGCCGATTTGGTACGCTGCAATCATGATCTTGTTTAGTCCGATTTAATGTATGATCCACCTGTGGTGATTATTGTCTGGTATGCTGCAATCGGGATTGACAAATGTACTAACTTTAGTCCTAGCAAGTGGACTAAACCTGCTTAATCCACTAGTTAGACGCGTCAAGTGGACTAACTTTGGTACTCTGCAATCGACCCCCGATGTCTTACAGAGAAAACAAAAACTCTGGTAGATAATGTGTTTTAGTTTTGTATACAAGAATGATATTTAATTGAACAGACTTTTACAGTGTTAACCATTTTCAACATAAGCGACCAAGCATGAAAAGAAGCCCAAAATATATTAAGAAGTGGTGAGGTAAAATTGTAAGCGACTCTATGAAAATAGAAGCCCAATTCTGCGGTTTTAAAGCGGAACTGGCAACCCTGCCATGCAGCCCCCTGATCAGTCATTGGCAGCTCATACCGCTGTTTCCACACCAAACAGCCAATGGGAAGGCTCCCTGTCTGCTTGCAGGAATCACAAGCTTTCCTATTGGCTAAATGCACATGATTTGAGGGCACCAGTAAACTACTCACTATCTGCAGCGCCCAATCACAAAAAAGTAAAGACACATCTAGGATAATAATATAAAAACATATATACAGTACGGTTCGTTTATAAGAATCACTGATATAAGAATCATCCGCATATAGTGATCAAAACCACTGGGACCAAATCATTCCTATACTAACCAATGTAAAATAATCTGCTTGTGAGAATCAAGCAATTCTCTTATAAGAATCATTTCGGAGGAAAATGACTGCATGTAATACGGTACTTGATCAAGTGCAATGACGTGTACAGCCAATAAAAGCTGTTTTTGAATTTTAATTTGATCACATCTCGCGTGATTAGGCACGTATGCAGTGTGGATAGTGTAGTGATGCAGGAAACAATGCATTGTTTATAATCAAACTTGACTGCGTTGTCACAAATGAACCTAAAACCTGTCTTCCCTTGTACGAGGGGTGATCACCTTTTTTGAGTGAAAGGTGTGTACAGCTGAGATGGATGTCTCTTTGTTGGAAACAGTTTAATTTATTTGAAGTCTTCCCACTGATGATGGGAACGGGAATGTGGAGATGGAAGTTCTGCTAACAAGCTTGAAGTTTTTGCAGGTGTCAGACTTTTAAAGACTGTCACCCATACCTGTGGTGGCTTTGATAGACTCACTGGGAGCAGAAACTGAACCAAGACTGTCACAGTTACTGGAAGAAGGCTGATCTTTGGGATACAAATTGAACATTTGTGAAACTGCATGTGTGTTAAAATGTTGTAATAACTGTACTGTGTTTTAAAGAATATAAAGCCAGCAGAAATACTAAACAAATTGTTAAAACTCACTGTTCATATAAAAAGTTATAATATGCTCTGTATTAACCTATAGTTATGTTAAAACATTCTATATTCCTGTTTATTCTGTTATAACAGTCAACAATATTAATGTATCTTTGTAAGTCTGAGTAAAAAGGGAGCAAGGTTGGGGTCACGGCGACCAAAAGACACTTGTGAAATAAGCTAAACTTGTCTTTGTCTGAGCTACTGGTGTCAAGGCTTATAACCTTGAGCAGAAATGCAGATGCAAGCATCAACTTTATTATTTAGAAAAAAAGAAGTAAGCTTGATCTGAAAGTAGTCTTTAAGCTAAACACAGGTATTCTAGAATAAATCAAACATAATATAAGTGTAAATGTTTTATTATAACAGAAAAACAGTTTGAAACTAAGAGAATGTAGTGCCGAAATTAACTTAAAGTAAAAACTTCAGTCAAAGCATAACGATACCAGTCTGCGTCAAGCATATAATAGGCTTGCCAAAGAGAAGGTAGTTAATCTTGGTAACCTTTGTTTGCTTGCAGTACCAGGAAGAGGGTAATGTTTGGGGGATTTGACATCTAAGGTTTCTATAATGAGAGATCTTTTACATATAAGAAATAACTCCTGGTAAAAAACAATGAGGGGAAGCCATAGCATAGGACCATGTTATGCCACACGTCTGAGAAAATGTCTAAAAATGTTTTAAATGGCTGAGAATATGTTTTAGTTAATTGTTAAACCACATCTATACATGTAATGAAGCCAACCTATTGAGGAGGATGTCTTTTGATATTGAAAGGGAAATATATTTTTAACCCAGGATTGGAATAATTAAACCAAAGTAGGTGTTATATATTAAACACATCTTTCTATATGTATTCTTCATATACTTGCAGTGTATTCACGTGCATTATGTGTTCAGGAACTGCCTGGTACCAAAAAAGAAAAACATCAGTTCAAATGTTCACCTTACACATTGGAGATGAAGGAAAGGTGGACTATGGGATGATGGCTAATTAATCTATCTAGGAGTTACTGGGTGTTTTGAAAATGTTATTAACTTGAAGGACAAGAGCTGTTAAGGCGGATTAATGTTTGAGATTTAATTAAGACTTCTGACGTAAAAGTGAAACAAACACTCTATAAAAACCGAGGTAAAATCCTAGTCAAGTATCACTTGAGTATTTGAGTATTATCAACTTGCTAACTACAAGCTGATGTGATCCATACTCTGAAGACCTCTGACTGAGCTGATTGGTGTTGGTGTGGATTTAGAAGTCTTTGCCTATGAAGACAGTTCCTGTCGTTACATTATATTCTACACCTCCATATATATTTTTTGGAGATAAGAATTATTTTGAATTTATATCTTTTATATTTATGCATTGCTATAAAGTATAGGTTTTATATTTTAGCTGTGGAGAAGTGAAATATTGGATGATTTAGGATTTAGTGGTGAGCGTTTTTTAGCTTTATGCACGCATAGCTTAAGGGTAAAACATGTTATAACCATAAAAATATTGAAGTATTAATGTTGTTATACCTGTAAAGGCACTGGACATGCCAGACTGCCTGTCAGTTAGGATTTGACATAGTTTGTAAATACTCAATCTATGTTTAAGCATTTAATAAACTGAAGGAGTACTGATACTATGATTCGTTACACTCATGGAATCAGTCTATTACATTGATGGGGCAGGAAGAATAGAGCCAGGGGGAGCTACACTACAAACTACACAGCAAACAACAAAGTATAACGAAATAGTTCATAAACTGATTCAATACAATACTATTTAAATACAAGAAGCATTAGAAATACATTTCTAGAATTAGAATCCGTAGATATCCCTATGATATTATAAGGATAACAGAATCCTGGTTAACTCCAAATGATGGAGACGAGTTTAACGTGGAAGGATATAGGTTAGTTAGGAAAGACAGACATGATAAAAGAGGGTGACGGGGTGCAATATACATTAAAAATGACTTAGAATGGGAAATACTGGAAAGTAATGCAACAAAAAAGTATGGATTAAATGAAACAAAATCAAATCTAAAGGCCTAGTAGTGGGAATCTGTTATAGGCCCTCAAGTTCTGATGAATCACGAAATGAAAACGTATATGCAAGAATAAAAAAAAAAAAATAAGTAAGGAAAGGAACGCCTTAATTATGGGAGACTTTAACATCTCAAACATAGTCTGGGCCCACATGACTCAAACAACAGTTCAGACATGGGAATGATAGAGTTAGTGCAAGATTGCTTCTTATCACAACTGGTGAAGGCCCCGACTAGATACAATTCATGTCTAGATTTGGTATTAACAAACAATGGAGCACGGATACACAACTTACAGGTGATTGAGCCATTAGGAATAAGTGCCCATAATATTATAACGTTTGTGGCAAATAAATAAAGGGCAGTACATAAATCAAAGACAATGGTTTACAGTTTCAGGAAAGCAGATTACAAAGAAATGCAAGAGAAGCTAAACAAAGACTGGGATAAAATACAATAGATAATGAAACTGAAAACAACTGGATTAAATTTAGGTACATAATGTTACAAATGCAGGACAAATTTATCCCAAAAATGATTAAAGGTAAACTGAAGAAGAATAAACCACAATGGGTAAATCAATCTATTAAGCTGGGTATTAAAAAGAAAAGTATATCTTTCTATTAAATCAAAGGGAGCAGCCTCACAAATAGAATACAGAGAGGCCTGTAGAGACCTTAAAAAGCAGACTAGGAGAGAGAAAGGGGAATTAGAGAGACAAGTAGCGGCAGAAAGAAAACTTAATCCAAGAGGGTGTTTTCAATATTTTAATGTTAAAAGTAAACTGGAAGAGGAAATCAGTATTTTATGTCTCAGTAGTGGTAATTTAGTGACTAATGACAACCAAATCGCAGGTGTACTTAATCAATACTTTGTACATGTATTTACAAAGTATTCAATAAATCTATAAATAATGGAGACATCCCACTGGACTGGAAAATGTTGTTCCTATATTTAAAAAGGGAGATAAATTTGACTCTGGGAACTAAAGACCTATAAGTTTAACATCAATCATATGTAAAATAATGGAAACTATAATAACTAAAAATGGAGGAATATTTACATAGTAATAACGTGTTATAAGTGACAGCCAACATGGCTTTAGGAAGGGTAGATCTTGTTTAACTAATTTGCTAGATTTCTTTCAGGAGGTGACTGCTAGAGTGTACAAGGATAGTGCGTAGGAAATCATCTACTTAGATTTCAAAGAGCATTTGAGAAAGTACCGCACGAAAGGCTAAATCTAAAGATTAAATCAGTAGCAATAAATGGTAAAGCAGATGCATGGATTCATAACTGATAACAAGATAGCAAGCACAAAGTTATAATTAGAGGCCAGGCATCAAACTGGAGTAAATTAACAAGTGGGGTACTGTGGCAGAGCAAAGCTCTGCCCTTTTTAAATTGGCAGGGATGGGGTTAATTTCCCCAACCTGCCTGGGTTTATTATGTTCAGGTGGCTGGGGTTGATTAGTTGATTAGGTTAATTAATGATCAATCAGCACCCAGCCACCTGACATAAAAGGATGCCTCTGCTTCTCATTTGAGAGGAGGGAGCTGAGGAAGCAGGTTGGTGTTTGTGGGTTTTTGTATTTGTAAATCCAGTGAAGGCATTGCCCAGCCTGAAAACCTTAATATTACAAGTTTTGTTTTTGTATTGCTTTATTTGTGTTTAAATCCCTTTATTTTGCCCTTGTGCACTTTATTTTTGTGTTTATAATAAAATTGGTATTTTTTTGAACTGCAGACTGTCTCTGGGCCTCTATCCACTCACCAGCCTGTCACAGGTACCAATACAGGGATCAGTATTAGGACCATTGCTATTCTTAAACTTTGACTTGGACCAAGACATAATCAGTAAACTATGACAATTTGCAGACGACACAAAACTGGGAGGGGTAGCCAACTCCCAAACAGCAACTTTAATAATACAAAGAGATTTAGACAAGATTCAAGCTTGGGCTGACACAAGGCAGATGAAATTTAAAAAGTCTTGCACATTGGGCGCAAAAACATTACAGACAAGTACAGCATGAATAGTAATGAAATAGAGGAGGATATAGATGAAAAGGACTTGGGGGTAGCAGTGGATGAATCTCTTAAGCCAACTAACAGTGCAGGGAAGCTATAAAGAGTCCAGTGCCCTAACCACTTCTCCAGAGTGCTATAATGTTAGGTTATAAAATTATACAATGCACTGGTATGGCCACACTTAAAAATATTGTGTCCAGTTGTGGTCCCCATATCATAAGAAAAATATTAAGGCAATGGAGAGAGTACAAGAGAGCAAAGATTAATTCCAGGATTAAAGAGTTTATCATATGAAGATAGACTGAAAGAGCTGAATCTTTATAGTCTAGAAAGAAGGTGAGCCAGAGTTGTCTTGGTAGAGGTATTTAAAAATGTCAAGGGGTTAACAAAGTAACTGTCCCACATTGTACTTGCGTGTGTGTGTAATGCACGTGGTAATTGGGTCCCTGTGTTACTGTTGCAATCCCCCCTTCTGATATAAAAATGTAAAAAAAAAACAGCATAGAGGTGCAAAAAAACCCCCAAAATGTAATAGCGAGCTGTAAAAATCAATAGCAAAGTGCAGTAACAAATAGCAAGCTGTACAAGTCAATAGAAAGCTGTACAAACAAATAGCAAGCTGGAAAAATGAATAGCAAGCTGGTGTAGCGAATAGCAAGCTGGAATAACGAACTGCAGGCTGGAACAGGATTAATGTGAGCTGGAATAGCGAACTGCGAACCACTTGCTAACTTCACTAATGTAAAACAAACAGAAACTAGGTCCAGACTTGCAGATAACTAGATGGCATTGCTCTTACTGTACATGCATAAAGACACCTTATCTGATCTAGCTTATTATAAATATCCACGATCGGTAACAGTAACTGACAAGCGCTCAGATAAACTTATCAAGGCAAAAGAAAAACACACCAACATCATAAAAGGTGAGGGGGGAATTCGCAGCTACCTTCTCTTTAATCTTGTCAAATATCCATGTGTGCAGGAGGAGTAATAATGATTTTAGTTAGAATCCCTCTCTGTAAATAAAGTGTTGGGTTTATGTGTTGGTGGTGGTTGGCAGGGATAGGGTTAATCCTGCCGCGTCAACTCCCATGTTTGAACTATCGCCTCACCCCCACTTTTAGCTGAATGCCAATTTTTCACTGTTTCTAATAATCATGAGCAAATAATCCCTGAGACAGTGAGTAAAACAAGCTGGGTAGTACAATTGTTGCTCTGTGCATTGACTGAATTGTAAGCACTTTTCAATTTGGATCCGACAATGCAGAACACATATTGTACAACATAGTGTACGAAAGCCTTGGTAGGATCTACAATCTCTGAACTAATCTTCTGTATTACTTTTTTAGTGTCTTAGAAACTTCTAAAATAGGATTCAGTTCCCCGACAGATATGAATGTGTTGTATGCAATGGTTATGGGTATAACCACGGTTCCCTGAACAAGAAGATGACTGCCAAAACAATACTTTTGGGATATGCCTGCTTGTCAGTTATTTACTGAGGAATTGAGAACAATGGGCTGTCTCTGAACAAGAAAAACCAATGAGAAACACTTCACATGGACTTGGGCACAACCCAAAATAACTAAACTAACCAATCCCAGTGTGGAAGTCAGGCCAACAAAACCAGCTGCGCGAATTTCAGAAACACTTGAGTTTGCCCCATGAGAGAGCTTCCCATACAAGCTTTCCATGATTGCTTCCCATACGAGCTTCCCATGAGCTCCCCACACTAGAGATGTGCCCCACAGAAGGAACAGCACTACAGCAAGTGAAAGAAGCAAGCTCCATCCACACGAAGTGGCTTGGATATTGGAGGAATGAAGTGGAAGCTAAACTGCTCTGAAGAAAGTTTCTGAATCAAAGCTTCTGAATTGTTTCCAGTTGGAAAACTGCCAACAACAACTATAATGCTGCAAGACCTGAAGATCAACAAACTGATCTCCATTTGAAAAGAACTATTTGTTTACTGCGAGCCTATGCAAATGTGTACTTCAAGCAAAGTACTTCAAGCATCTTCTTTCATTGGGACTTCAGATCCAAAGAGCTGCTATACCAAAATCGATAAATATTCAATATATCTAATACTAAATACTTTATGACTCAAGAAAGTAACTGAAGCAAATGCTACCAAGTTAGCAGGATAAACTGTTCTAGGAATAGAATATTAGTTCCACTTTTAGAGTGTGTAAGAAATATATTTTGTTTGCTGAAATGTGCAACTCAAAGGAGTTGCCTCGGAAATGAAAAGAATTTGATCATATATAATCAGCTGAGGTTGATAACATATTAGTTTGGTACATCATGTTTAAAGGAGTGGCATGGTGGTTAGAACTGCTGCCTCACAGCTCCATGATCCTGGGTTAAATTCCAGCCTAGGTAAGGGTCTGTCTCTGTGGAGTTTGCATGTTCTCCAAGAGACTGTGTGGGTTTTCTTTGGGTACTCCAGTTTCCTCTAAAGACATGCTGTTGAGGTTGATTGGTGATTCTAAATTGCCCTCTGTTTGTGTGTGGTGCCCTGCAATGGACTGGCGTCCCATCCAGCATGTAGTCCCACCTTGCACCCTATGTCTGCCAGATTAGGCTCTGGTAAAGGATTAAGTGGTTAATGATAATGGATGGATGGATCATGTTTAAACTAAATTAACACGGTAAAACTAATTTGCTAAATTAGGTAATTAGGATTCCATTCTGAATGGGAAGTTGAATTCATTCTCATGCATACTGACATGATCAATTACAATGAGAAACAGGTATTGAAAATAATAATGCTAAGTAAACACTTTGTATGATAAGCCATATTTAAAGTTAGTATATTAATCATGTATGCTAATGATGTTATGGTCACTGTTATCATTTGACTATGAGATCAATGAAATGTATACTATTCACGCATCTCTAACCAATAGCCTTTCCTTTCTGTAATATTATCTTAGCTGTGCACCCATTTTTATTTTTAAATAAACTATTGTTTCTAAATGATCCTGAACTTAAATATTGTATGTCTCAGTTATTAACATTTGGATGTTCTTAAACAGGGCACCTAGAGACTAATTTATGTTTAAATAAATTGTATACCTAATTCACTACACAAGGTTGGTGATCATCTTCTCTTTCAGGGAACCGGGGTTACATCCATAACCTATCGTTCCCTTTCAATTCGAAGATGACCGCCAAAACCATTATTTTTGGAAAGTATACCAAAGCCGTCGAGAGGGAGAATGAGCAGACAGCAGAGGGACATCTTGTGACCGCCATCTAGTGTTCGTGGTGTGAGTGTGCATCCTCAAGGACCCTAGTGCCTATTGAAGACATAGAACAGTGTTTTTCACTAAATTTTAGAGGGGGGCCAATTCACCTTTTTCACATTGTGTATTGTCGGGGGCTGCACGTCGGGGGTCGCACTAAAGTCCACCAGGGGCCTCCAGTGGCCCACGGGCCTTGCAATGAAGACACTGTCATAGAGGGATCTACGACATTAAGTCAGTAGAACCTGCTAAATGTATGTGGAGTAGCCCAGCTAGCCGCAGTACAAATGTTGGTCAACGAGGCATCTAAAGAGGACCCATGACGTAGCCACATCTCTGGTAAAGTGCACGGTCACCCTCCCAGGTGGGGGTAGGCCGGCATTAGTATACCCAGTCGAAACCGTGTCCACAATCCAATGGGACAGCTGCTGCTTAGAGAGGGCTTGACCTCAGGTCCTTTCACCATGACAGAAGAAGAGCTGGTCAGACTGACACAGCACTCTCATTCTATCCACATAACCCCTCAATGCCTGAACCAGGCAAAGAGAATTCAGTCTCCTATCCATCTCCTCCGTAATGGGAGGGGGATGGAAAGACTCTAGTTCCACTGACTGATTCAAGTGAAAAGCTGTAATCACCTTAGGGAGGAAAGCAGGGTTTGTGCACAATGACAGCCTGTTTCCATACACATACAGGAACTGTGCACAGACAGTGCCTGTAGCTCACTGACCCGCTTAGTGGAGGTGATAGCTAACAGAAAGGCTGTCTTCATAGAGAGATACTTCAGCTCTATGTAATGTATGGGCTCAAACGCGGCCTTAGTGAGAGCCTCCACGTTTAGACTCTGTAGGTACCCAGAAGAAATAAAAAACAGTCTCAGAGTATGTAGATGCAACAGCAAAGTTTATTGTACAGAATTCTGGAGAGAAGACTATAGGCAGTCTGCAGTTAGTTCTCTGAAACGCAATCATAGTTGCAAGTTTATATACCAGTGCACAGACAAGAGTATGATCAAAGGGGGAAACCTGTTTGATGTAGGTACAGCAGAACATCTACTCATTTTGCAAAGGAACCATAATGGCAAACAACAGTGTGGGAAGGTGTGGTTGTTGTCTTTGTTACTTTTACTGCTCTGGAGAATGATTGTTTCCTCTGTTTTATTGAGGCACCCAACCACAGTATTGGCCTAATACCACTGTATATTATTAGAGAATTCATTTGACCCCTTCATAGGAGGATGTAACCGCCGAGCACCCTTTAGAAAACGGGTCGGAGGTATATGAGTGCCCGGGGAGTACCAAGTCAATGGGAACATGGCATGCAGATATGGGGCCCGATCTTCAATCTTCACGCAATCCCCTCACTAAATTTGTGCCTCGCAAAAAAATAGTGCTTTGGCACAAAATTAGAGATATTCCAAAAAGGCACAAAGCAGTTGCGAAACATTAGAATATAGCAGTTTCTTGAGCAATTCCCAAATCTGTTTGTGCCTCGCAAAACCGTCTGCGCATTCACTACCAATATAGCAACTGCACATAACAGCCAAGCGAGAATGCAGAATGATGGACAGTCACCATTATTAATGGCATTACTCCGACAAGCTGCTATCATTGGTGTCACCACAGTATGTACCGATATGACAGCAGACGAGATCACACAATATATCGTGCACACATACATACTGACGATTCAAATACACAACTGGCTCCATAGCTAGGCGCAGAGTTTTCAAATTAATGAACTGATACCGCCACTGTTTTATTGAATACGGACAGTATTGTATCACAAGGAAATGCTATATAGGTTTCTTTAAAGGCCAGCTGATCCGACATAGCTGTATGCTTTTTAAGTAAAATTAAAAAAAAAAAAGGCATTGGATACTGTCTTTTTTTCCGAATGATTTATTTTTATATATAGTCGTGCCTTGACAAAGTCTACTGTGGTAGTACACTCTCTGATTTGTAAATGTAACGAGTTCGTCCACCTGCAAAGTAAACATCAATCAAACGTTTTTATATGCACAATACACAGAAATGCATTATGTTATTAATTCTACTCACCCATTTGAACATCATGATTAAGCTCAGTTTGTAAGGTTTTGAGTGTCGCCGGAATGGATTTTTTTTTGTAATACGCTCCTAAAAGGTTAATTGTAGCCTACTATCATTTCTCAATAAATGAACAGTCTCTGAACAATTAACAACATCGACATTCAGCAGACTGGACAGCTGCATAAAAATGGCCAGAAATTACAGTTAATAGAACAATAACTGTAATAGAACTGTCTCATCTAACTTATGATTGGACTGCTGCAGAGAAAATACGGGTCTTTGATTGGTTGATCGTATCACCGGTCTGGGTTTAGGAAAACATTATTATGCCTTTCACAGCAAGATTGCCCTGACGGTGTTTGGCTCTCCGAACTGCAGCTATCCACCACTCACCCGTAATTTGCAGTATCACGTATTTATACAATTAATTTACAGATGTGTGGCAAAACACAGCAAAGATAATAGGCTGGACCTCCCTCCCCTCTTCATCCTACTCACAATATTCATTTCCATACTTTGATGGTACACGTTGGATGCTGATATGTCTGCAGAGCAGTAAAGAACACATATAACTGTATATGTAAACACACTACCACTGTCCATCATATCAATACAGTGATAAAACACATAACTGATCCGCCCATCCGGTGTGTGCGGATGGGGGGTGGTTCTGTACTATTGTATGTTTGTACTATTCTACCAAACTCTAGAGTGGACTGTTACTCCTACACTATTTGAACCAGCAGGGTGCAGTTATTAGAACTGGTGGTTGCACAGTTATTGGACCTAACGCATCGCAATTATTGCGAATATAATGGTATATTCAGATGAATTAGGGCTTTCGCCCAATTCAAATATGATTGCATTATGAGCATATTGAATGTCCACCTAGAAAACATTTGCTTCACATGTTTCTAATTACAAATGCATTACCATATGCTAATAGGACCGTATTAAAGGAACAGAAGGAAGGCAGTGTGCTGGACAGAGGTGAGTGCATGTTTCCACACTCGTCTGTTGGTCATGGGAATATGCTATAAATGTCACTATAATATGAACATGTTATATATGTTATTATGGAAACAAAAAAAAATAGGCTTATTGCTTGTATGTTTTTGCCGCAAATTGACTATGGTGATGTAGTATATAGGTTTGCATCACCATCAACTTTAGATTAACTGGACTCGCTATATCATGCAGCATTCACCACTTCACCACTCCTCGGAGATGTTCAGCCCAAAGGAAGTGGAAGTGTGCACAGATCAGTAGCCGAGAGGCTATGCGGTGTAACCCCAGGGACCAATGCCCTGCCTGGTGGTTCACTTACGCAACTACTGACATGTTGTCTGTCTGGTCAAGGAAATGTTGGTTGAGGAGCACTGGTAGGAAATGTTGCAGTGTGAGGTGAACCTCTTTCAGCTCTAGCGCATTTATGTGCAGGGATGTCCAGCAACCTGACCAGGGTCCGCCAACTCCTCTGCCTGTCCAGACTGCCCCCCAACTGGAGTTGGATGCATCTGTCGTTACAACTTGATGGTTGTAAATCACTCCCATCCTTACGCCTTTGCTCAAGTTAGGATTACCTCCACCAGCGTAGCACTTTCCAGCATAGACGAGACACTGTCAGCCGACAGTGTCTGTCGTGTTTGGAGTGTAGCTGAAAGGCTCTGAGCCATGCTTGAAGTGGACTCATGTGAAGTAACCCCAGTTGGATGGCTGACAAAGCTGCTGCCATCAGACCCAGTAATTTTTGGCACAACACAATTGTACTGTGGACCCTTATTGAAACAGGGCTAGATAGTTATGAATAGCAGTTACTCTGTCGTCTGACAGGTAGGCTCGCATCATGAGGGAATCCGGCTGGGTACCCAAGAAGACCATACTTTGCACAGGTTTTAATTGGCTTTTTTTTTTTTTTTTTTTTAAATGAATCACAGTTGCGTAGCATTAGCTCAGTCTTCAGCTTCCGAGTTTCTGATTCCGGCGAAGTGGCAAGCCGACTTCCAGCAATGAAATTGCAAGGGAACTGCAGAAGAACTCAATAGAGAGAGAGAGAGAGAGAGAGAGAGAGAGAGAGAGAGAGAGAGAGAGAGAGAGAGAGAGAGAGAGAGAGAGAGCTCTTAACAGTCAATCACACAACTGGAAAAGGTTATTATACATACCTTGTTTACTCATCTGAAGTGAAAGGCAAAAGATACAGAATTCTCCGTGCAGTGACTATCAGTCACCTCAGGGAGCAGGACACTCCAGAGGTCTATTGGCAGCTTTGATATAATATGCTCAGTAAATACCTGGCAAGCAAGTTTTTAAATTGAAAAAGCATATTGCTGAAAGCAGTGGTGTGTAATTTTAATAAACAGTCTCTCTGTTTATTTTCTATTCCTCTTATCACTCATTGGACTCATTTCACTCGGGCCCAGTGCATGAATAAACAAATCATTCAAACACCGGGAGTACTGTTCCTCCTGAGCTTTACCTTTATAGGGCTTGAACGTGACAACATGATGGACTGTTCTGTTGGGTTGATCAGGTTAGGGGAGGGACTAAGAACACATTGGCCCTTTGATCTTAAAGATAAAGATATAGAGTGACCCTACCATTTAATAACCAGATGGACAGTGCATCCAGCCAGCATTTGTCAAATATGGTTTTCAAACATTTACTTACAGTAATTTATGTAGCAAGTAAATGATTGACATTATTGACAGGGCCAAGATGGATTACTGGAAAGTTTATTTTGGCCCCTCTACTGTTCAAAGTTAATCATGCTCACAAATTACCATATTTGTTATATTTAATGTTAATATGTGTAATATTTAATATAATTAAAAAGTTAGAGCATTCTTCTTCATCTTTATAATTCCTCATTGGTTACACAATCACAGGATTGAGTGCTACGTTTAGAAGAACAATTCTGTATCTCAGACCTGTTGAAAGACAAATAAAAAGGAATTAGGTTATTTGTATGACTTTAAATTAAAGCACCAAATCATTTATTCTATGCTCTAATAACAGATCTTACACAGTAATGTTCTTGCAGGTTGAATTAATCCTGTTGTTTTTCAAGATCCTGGTTAAATTTTGAATGGACATGCTGTCACCTGGCCCGCTAAACAAAACAAAACAACAAAGAAAAAAGGATTAAATGATCAAGTAAATTGTTATAGAAATTAAACATCATCTTGTAACACTTAGAACCAATATAGATTCCAGCAGAAAAAGTTGTTATTTCTGTGATATTCTGTGAAAATGTAAAAGCAATTTTCGCCTTTCATTCCAAGGAATAAAGTTCAAATGTACACATAATATTGATGTTGTAACATATTCCACTTTAACATATCCCATTTCAGTTTTGGTCAGCTATATTTAGTATCTAAACTGGGGTAAAGTTGTCATTGCTGGCTGGTGTATGAATATACTTGTCAACATGAAGTGCGCTGGCTGCGTTCCCTTGCTATGTTAAGTCTACCTGTTTCATTTACTTCTCTCTGCTGCGGTAGTGTTGTCCCTGTACAGTATTGCCACATTATACCACAAGTATGTCTTGGTTATGTATCAGAATAAGTGTCTTACATGAATAGTTTCACCTGATAATTTTTTTTTAAGACAAGCAGTTGTTTGGCGAAACCGCTGGGGGGGTGGGGGTTTGGGTTGGGTGGGTGGAATGGGGGGGTTTTTTTCTCGGAGTTGTTTTATAAGTCAAAAACAAGTTAATGTTTACATGAAAACTTAGTTCAAAGGAATAATCTCGACAAAGTTCGGTTGTAGTCGTCATATTTAATAGTATTATGTCTGAATTAAAGAACTACCGGTACATTTTATTAATCACATTAAAGAAATGAAAAAAGCAATGTTAACATGTTACGTTTATACACACCATAGGGGCTACAGAAGGCCTCTTTTTTTTTTAATCCAAGTCAGTAATAATAACTATCGTATTCTGTATTTTTATTTTTTTTTCTGGGTTGGGAAGTAACAGTAACAATTTAATAAAGGTAACAACAAGATAACAAAATGTGAAATTGGTGACAGAATACAGTAGCTTGCAGTGGCACTGGATTGATTTTTAAAGTGGGGGTTCTGAAAGCCATTGAACAAAACTGTGTGACCCCTGTATATGATGATAGCCATGCAAAGCCAAGGGGGTGCTGCTGCACCCCCAGCACCCATAGTTCCAGCACCCTTGGTAGCTTGTAATTTCAGTCTGTAACTTTGTTTAAAAAATCCTAGCCTTCAATATAAATGTATATATTTTGGCTGTTGTAGTGTCAATTTTACCCTTCGTTTCACTGCAGACAGAGTCATGTGACATATACCAGTGCACTGACTGGATAGGATTGCTTGAGTTGTCAGAACTTTGTCAGGGTTGTTACATGTGGCAATCCTCGCGGGATTTGATTGCAAATAATACAGTTGCCGCTAGCACTGTTGACCCACTTTCGAGATCAATTATTATTAATAAGAAAAAATAATCGTAGAATTATTTTCATTCTCCCGCGATACTAGTAAAATTCCAGACTTTTTCAAGACTTTCATAACAGCGATATAGTTTTTTTCAAGCATTTTCAAGGCCTGGAAATCAGTTTGGCATTTTTCCATACTTTTTCTAGACTACACTATGTAACACAATTTTTGTTCCTGGGTAGTAAGTGTTATTTCCTAATTGCTTATGCCTCAAAAGTATAGCAAATGGCTATTATTCCCCACAAACTTTGCTTTTGTGACCAGGACAGGGTAAATTTCAAAATATCACTATTTCCAATGAGAAAATGGGCGCTTTTGTGTCTTTTCGTTCACATAAAGTTAATAAAACGGCATTACTGTGCATAGAATATGAATTTCAAATATAAGACAATCCATTAACATTTCATTGAATGTATTATTTATGAATCAAGGAAAAATATGCATGTGTCAGTACTTACAAGACCATTGTATTTGTTCCTATAAACTGTATTGCAATGTTTACGTACGTTTTTAGAAGCTCTTTACCAAAATGATGAGACAGAATTATTTTCACACTCCTTATACCCAGGGCAGTAGGTATAATCAAATTCTAATTTAAAAGGGAAAATGTTTTTAATAGATTACTCATTTTAAAATCTTCTTCACACATCTTTGATATCCAGCTTTTACATACCTAATCATACAGGGTAAAAGAAAATCTAACATTTACAGCATCCAATTCATTATTGCAGAATGTTTAAGTAAGTAAATATCATGCAAATTTTACGAAACATGAGTGATTAAGAGAGCTTGAATTATACTGTTTTTGGTTTTAGTTTTGCTCCTTCCAGTTAAAGCCATAACACTTTTTAAGTTATGTCTTAAAATATTTCTACTAATGTCTTCATTAGCTTATCAACATAACACTGATTTGTTCCTTGATGGATGTTTTAAACATGCTGAGATTTTGAATATTCCTTCTTTTTCGATTGATGTGTCAATGTAGGCTCTTGACACAAACAGAGGAAAATATTTTGCCATCAGAAGTGTAATTGTAATTGAAGTCGGCATTGCCAATAATGTTAATGAATACTCTCCAGTACCTTACTTTGAATAAAAAATAATAATAATTTGCAATCATACCCGTACTGTTATTTTGGCTACACCACGTTAATCCATCCATCATGTGCCCAAGAAGAGTGTCTTCCAAAGTCATGAAACACTTTGTAGCTTTAGTGAAATCATAAGATATCTGTCGTGTCTTGCTCCAGAACAGTGACTGAAAAATATTGCACAGTTCAATTTATATGAGCACAATAATACAGCATATAGTACAGTGTATTGCACAGTTCAATTTATATGAGCACAATAATACAGCACACCATACAGTATATCGCACAGTTCAATTTATATGAGTACAATAATTTGAAACTGGATATTAAAACTTGAATAATGACATTTATTAAAACTACATGTTGTAATTATTATTCACTATAGAAAACAAATATACAACAAGTAGCGGTACCTTATTCCTGGATATATTTTGATGTACTTTTTATGAACTGATCATAATCCCCCATTTTCACTTAAAATAGAGAAAGCATATTTTAAAAACAATGAAAATATATGTATATGTTTTCTTCTGAAAGAATTTTGGAACACATTACATGTACAATATCAACATAAAAACATAAACAGATTATTTACTTTAATTGTTTTCCTGTTGATTGATGTTGGTTGCATAAAACAAACTGTAATTACACATTATTCTTGAATATTTTCAGTGAATTTTAAAATAAACATTTCAGTCATGTTATGGTTTTACAACTAAGAAACTTGCATTTATTTGTCAACGTTCATAGCACCTCAGTGCACACTTGCCTGGTATTATCCTCCTTTGTGAATGTGCGACAGAGCTCAACAACAATCTCTTTCAGGTTTCTTGTAGTCCCATTGTTTGTTCTTTCTTTGTTCTTGAGTCTAAACACCAAACCCAAAATAACAGTAACACCCAGTTCTAGGGCAATTAAAATGCAGACCCATCTTGAAATAGTAGTCATAATGGTTTGCTTTTTCTGAAGTCTTTTGAAGACACTGAATATATATATATATATATATATATATATATATATATATATATATATATATATATATATATATATATATATATATAACAGAACTGTAACTTTCTGTCTGAAAAATTTATGGTCACATATTATATGGGATGAATCTCCAGTTTTACTTGGTTCCAACGTTGCAGTTTGTCAGTTTCATTATGGTTTTAAGTGCTTCATAAATCATTGTATTGCCATAAGCATTTGTTTACAAGCAGTCAATAAATGGGCAGCAATATATGGACATTTTTTGTCCAGTTTTTAATGATGTACAATGGTAAACATTTGAAAAGTACTGCCAGCATACTGGGTCTTATTCACAAATGGGCCAGAGTACTGTATTTTGAATAATATTGGTTTCATGATAGCTGACTAAGTCACACATTTAAATCAGCTACTACTGTATACACTCAAATACAATCAAGGACACATAGGGGTAGGTGTACTAAAGTGTTGCGCCTGTCACAGTGGTTGCAAACCAGTTTGAAATTAGTCAAAAGTCTTGGGTGAAATGTATTAAATAAACCCAATGCTATTTGTTTCTGTTTCAGTTTCTGTTTGCGGTTCAAACGTTGATGAATATGTAATTATGGGCGTCCCTGCATAAATTCACAAAAAGGGGGCCTCCATAGTGCAAATGATCACATATTACAACGAGATGTACGAAAGCTGCAAGCAATTGCAACACTTACAATGCATCAATTTGTTAAGAACTTTTGAAAGCATGTTTTAAACAGTCACAATGGTTGCTGGCATTTCCCAACCTGCTTTTTCTCATGCGCTGGCAGTTGTGCTCAATGCATTTTTGAGGCGAACAGCCAAATACCTTTTTCCCTAAAAGCAGGATGTACTTACAAGCCTTGAAATCAAATTTCTATTACATTTTTGGTTTCCCGAACCTCAACATGCACACATGTGCCACTAACCTGTCCAGCTCATTCTGAGCATCTATATAGGAATAGGAAACACACCTATTCTATTAATGTGCAAGTGGTTTGTAATTGTGTACAATTTAGCACTGCCCCTCTGACTAACTTAAATAAAAAGGACAGTATACATTTGACGTATAGACTTCTAATAATTATACTAATTAGTGGTATAATGCAAAATTTGTTGCTGATCCCTAGTAATTCATATTAACGAGAATTGACTCGTGGCACCATGATCTATTTTATGTAAATTGTCTAGGCTGCCAAGCTAATAATAATAATAATAATAATAATAATAATAATAATAATAATATATAAAATTCATTTAGTTTCAATTTAAAATAATCTTTTATTCTCATTGCATGCTAATGTGTACAATGCAACAGCATGATTTATTTTCCTACCTGTAGCCTACAGACTAAAGTAAAAAGAAAGTGTGCTAACTGTACAGGTGTACTGTAAAAATGTATATTTTTGTTCATAATGTAATGTGTAGCCTACCCAAAGACATGAATGTTATTTCAGCGCAATGATTTATTTATCGTATCACCGGTCTGGCTTTAGGAAAACGTTAGCATGCCTTAGTTTCGTGTTCTGTTGTTCTGTCAGTCAATGTCACTATTTGTCTCTCACACTGTCTCGCCCACTCTCTCTCTCTTATGCACGTCCCAGGTATTTATACCCCTGCTGCTCCCGTGTCCTTGTCCCGTCTGGCCAATCGCAGCTCCCCCTTGCACACACACACACACACACACACACACACACAAATTCCCCTAAGGTAGGTGGCATGGTCTGACCCTAACAATACACAAAACATCAAAGCAGAGGACACACAAACAGGACAAACAACCAAGACAACACAAAAGTAACACAAGGTCCCCTTCAGTTGGTCGGGTCACTATAATATTTTCTCTTAGTACACCAATCAAAATAAATACTTTGTTAAGTGTTGAAACGAAAATGCAAACTGCGGTATGTTTGTGCTGCGACTGGCCCATCTTAGTATACCCGTATCTACCCACCCCATGAAACCAGTCTAGAATTAAATCTTATTCAAGGTTATACTACAGTGGCTCTCAAAAGTATTCACCCCCCTTGGACTTTTCCATATTTTATTGTGTTACAACATGGAATCAAAATGGATTTAATCAGTGGTTTTTACCACTGATCAACACAAAAAAGTCCATAATGTCAAAATGAAAAATAAAATCTACAAATTGTTCTAAATTAATTACAAATACAAAACAAAAAATAATTGATTGCTTAAGTATTCACCTCCTTGAGTCAATATTTGGTAGAGGCACCTTTGGCAGCTATTTGGATAAGTCTCTACCAGCTTTGTACATCTGGACACTACAATTTTTGCCCATTCTTTTTTTTGGACCTTTGGTGAACAGCAATTTTCAACTCTTTCCACATATTCTCAATTGGATTGAGGTCTGGGATTTGACTGGGCCACTCCAGGACATTGACGTTTTGTTTTTAAGCCACTCCAGTCTGCATGTTTGGGGTCATTGTCCTGCTGGAAGATGAATCTTCTCCCAAGTCCCAGGTCTCTTGTAGACTTCAGCAGGTTTTCTCTGTACTTTGCTGAATCCATTTTGCCCTCTATCTTTATGAGCTTTCCAGGCCCTGACGCAGAGAAGCATCCCCATAGCATGATGCTGCCACCACCATGCTTCTCGGTAGGGATGGTGTTCTCAGAATGATATGCGGTGTTAGGCTTCCGCCAAACAGCGCTTAGAATTGAGGCCATAAAGCTCTAATTTGGTCTCATCATACCATAGAATCTTTTTCCACTTGGTTTCAGAGTCTCCCACATGCCTTCTGGCAAACTCTAGCTGAGATTTGATGTGATTTTTTTTAACAATGGCTTTCTTTTTGCCACTCTCCCATAAAGGCCAGTTTAGTGATGCACTCGGGCTATTGTTGCCACATGCACAGTGTCTCCCAGCTCAGCCGTGGAAGACTCTAACTCCTTTAGAGTTGCCATAGGCCTCTTGGTGACCTCTCTGACTAGCGCCCTTCTCTCCTGGATACTCAGTTTTTGCCTGTTCTAGACAGATTAACAGTAGTGCCATATTCTCTCAATTTCTTAATAATGGACTTTACTGTGCTCCGGGGAATGTTCGATGCCTTGGAAATGTTCTTATATTTTACCCCTGATTGGTGCTTTTGAAGAACCTTTTTCCGAATTTGCTTTGAATGTTCCTTCATCTTCATGATATAGTTTTTGTTAGGAAATGTACTAACCAACTGTGGGACCTCCCAGGGACAGGTGTGTTTAACCTGAAATCATGTGAAACACCTTAATTGCACACAGGTGGATTCCATTCAACTAATTATGTGACTTCTAAAGACAATTGGTTGCACCAGAGCTTATTTAGGTGTGTCATAGCAAAGGGCGTGAATACTTATGAAATCAATTATTTTCTGTTATATATTTGTAATTAATTTAGAACAATGCGTAGATTTTATTTTTCACTTTGACATTATGGACTTTATTTGTGTTCATCAGTGGCAAAAACTCCTAATTAAATCATTTTGATTCCATGTTGTAACACAATAAAATATGGAAAAGTCCATGGGGGTGAATAATTTTGACAGCCACTATATACACCCTATATATGTGATTTGCCATCAATGAACAAAATCATTCATATCTATCACTCTAGAGTCTAGATGCTATAAATAGTATGGTTTTGTTTGTAATTAAAAAAAAGGTGTATTTAATTTGCTTATTTGAAATAAATGTGCAGCAGGTGGCCAGGTGTGAATTGAACAGTTGACAATCAACTAACCCTGGTTACCTGCCTTTAAAACGAGGTGAAAAGCCAGTTTCTTTGTTCTTCGCTTGCTCTTTGTTTGACTAGTGTTTTGGTCAGCAAGCCTGAAGGAGATGAACCCTCATCACTGTGTGTGGAACCATGGCGAGCTACAACACGATCAACGAGTGTTTAACTGGGATCGGAGATTTAAACTTGGGGATTCATTTAAGGGAATTTTAATCCCACAAAAGTTTAATTTAGTTTGTGCAGGGAGAAGGTTCCTGAAGCGGGATGCCATTGTTGGTACCCTAGTGGCGGCCACATACTGCTGCACCTGACGGCCTGTAAATAATAAAACCTGGATGCCTCAGCAGCGTTTCAAGGCCAAATCCTCTGTGTCTCTTTTGTTCTCTCAGCGGATACCCCCATAACAGAACACTCCAGTTACATTGAGTTAACCAACCAATATGAGTTAACAAAAACCAAGCTGGGGTAAAGAATGCAAAAGATGATTTCGTCTTTAATTGGGCTAAGTCAACTGATGTGTAACTGAATGCAAGACATACTTTAGAAACCCTTATAAATGCATAGCAAAGCATGCAAAAAGCATAGATAAGCATTGTTAAGACTAGCAATGTATGATAAAGCATATTAATAAACATGGCAAACCAGGGTAAACTATAAGTTAATGCATAGTATAACCATGGGGGGAGCAGCAAACATGATACAACTGTAAAAATACTGTGGTAAACTTTTATAAGGGAAACATTGACTTTAAGAAGCAGTGAATCTATAGGAGCATGGCAAGTTATTCAGTGGTTATATGCGTGAATAATGCTTTGCAAAAAAAAAAAAAAAAAAAAAACTTTTTCTTTCTGAAAATAAACCATATTCTTACAGGAATTTCTATATGATTGGGACATCACATTTACAAAAACTTGTAAAAATATTTGTTTAACGTTATAATTAAGTTTCATTTAAGTATTAATATTATACCAGAACTGAGAAATCAAGGATCACTCTAATTCAGTCCATAACACTACTGATTGGTCTACAGTACTTGCAGCCTAATGTGAAATTATATAATACACTGAAACTTACATTATATAGAGCAACAGATGTGGGTCTGATTTTGATACCATATCTGGCATAAGTAACAGCTGCATTTCTTTTTAGTATATTATAGTATAGGAAGAATTGCCTAGATTGCTCCAACCTCTTATTTTGTTGGTCTAATCACGCATAGGTGGCTGATGCAATCTGGGGTTAGTCCAAGTGTTATAAAATGCAGCAAAAAATCCAGTTGTGGTTTATCATGATGGGGTGTAGGTCTAGGTCTAGGGTGTATGTCTAGGGGGTCTGATGGAGAAATAGAAACAAGAGCAAACCTCTTGTTTGTTATGAATCCCCAACAGAAAAAACAGTGAGCTACCAACATTAATAATGGATTTAAATAAATACAAATTATATTCTCATGAAAGTTGACAGGTTAGTAAGAATAGCTTTTATTTAACTTGAGTAAAAAACACCTGAGACATGACATCAGTCATGTTACACATAAGCTACAATTTTAAACAGGTCACATACAGGAATATATCAGCATATTAAGATCATTATATAGAATTGTAAGTCCCTGAGTGGGTCACCTGGTAGAAGTGCAGCTGTGTGGTACGCAGGGTGAATCATACAGGACAGGTTCGCCTGCTGGCTGTGCGAAGTAAGCTGGTCTCCACAGAAAGTGTGGTATTGGCTCTGGTGCTTCCGTGGGTTAGGGTGGCAAAATCACCACGGACTGTTTTTCCTCATCGCGCTACAGTGAACCATGCTGGCTAGGTGCCCAGTGAGCTCAAAGGTAGGGATGGCCTTTGTCCTCCAGAGGTCAGGAGCTCGCTGGCATATGCTCTTGAGTTCCTGGGTGAAGCTTAGTCGTGGGATCAGCAAAAGCCCACTGAACCGGGTGCAGCAGAAAGGAATTTTCACTAGAAACTGTCTTCAGTGCATCAGATGATTTTAGGGCATTTGTCCAGCACTCCCACCTTTCACTTCCCGAGCTCTGCCCCTCTCTGACATCCACCCGCCATGACCCTAACCCAACCCTAGGCATAGTCCTTTAGAATCCTCTGATACCTTGAAGACAGTTGCTCGTGGATATTCCTTTCTGCTGCGAACCGGGTCTCCTGAGCCATGTGGGGAATTGCTGCATTCAAGGGAAAAAACAATTGTGCATTTCAAACTGGAAGAAAACTGGGGGTAAAATAATAAAGGGACACACTAAATAAAAGAAAATAGAGTTTATATGGTATGTAGGCCAATGAAGGAGCAGAACTAAAACAGTAAAAAATAAACATTTTCTGCAAACAACTTCAGGAATTACTGAAATACAGGTATATATTTTCACTGTAATGATGACATTTACATTTTATCAATATAAATAATGTTGGTAATGTTATTTTGTAAAATTGTGTATTAAGTAGAACACAGTAAAAATGAATTAGAACACAGTAAAAATGGTACAAACATACCTGGAGTAAACGCTTAGTGAATAAACAAACCCTGACAAAACGTACGAATAAATATCAAATTAGACTAATTTGGCAACTAAGTTAAATAAATGGACAATAACGAGTCATTTAAAAGAGCATGAACAGAAGGCCTGCTTTTCATTTTTTTAAGAATCGTATTCAGCAGTGCATACTGTTGTTGCAGATTTTGCAGGATGGATGGTTTGGATCTCTAACACATTGTAAGATTATTAGACTCCTGTTGGAGAAAAGAAAAGTCAGAAGCTCATGTTAGCTGCTGCTGATTGTACTCTACCAAAAGATTTGCAAATCTGAGCAAAGACTAAGACACCACTTACTTGTCATTGTCAGTACAAGTCCAACGGAAACCCTGGTGTTGTAGGATCTGTATTAACTCAACGATGGACCCACTGTTACAGGACTCCCTTAATATAAGGAAATAAGATTTGTATAGGACTTCTGCCTTTTATTTCCTTTTAAGTTATCTTCTGCTATATATCAAAGATTAAATGACACACTGATGATGTAAGTGGTGCTTTTACAGATATTTTTGATTGATTTTATTGCATGCTTCTTTTTGTTAGAAAAAGTGTCAATGTCACCATTTTCATTGTGTGAATTTGCATTTCACTCTGTGTTGTTTATTAATTTACATTGATTATTGATTTGATGGACACTGATTGTCACTGTGGAATCAATTCCCTTGCTGGACCCGATAATTGGTCACAGGTGTTTGTAATAGTAATTAACTGGACGCTTGTTAACAAATCTTGAATGGGTATAAAAGGTTCAGGATAACAGCTGGCGGACAGACTTGTCTGGGTAGAAAGATAAATGGTGTAAATATTACAGCTCTACATATTCTCTCCCCTTTGTATGCATTTATTTTTTTTTATTTACTGCATTTTATTTTGAAGAAATGAGAAACAGTCTTGGCATTTAAGAGTCTTATAATCACCCTCCTTTCTTTGTGCTCTTATTGAGAGACCATGGTGTTTTTATGTTTTACAGTAACTGTATGACTTGCCTGGCATTTTTTGTTGTTTTCTTTTATTTTGGGTGCTAATTACACCCTGGCATAGTTGGATACAAATCAAAATTCTAAATACAGAATTATTTCAAACTTTATTGTTATCACTGGTTGGTTTCTACAGGGTTTCTAAATGAGTAGTCAGCCTCTTCCCTTATTAAAGTTTACAACAGTAAATCTGAACGGTTATTTTGGAGTTTTCCCCATACTTTCCCAAGGCTGGCGAGTGGATAGAGGCCCAGAGACAGACTGCAGTTCAAAAAAATAACTATTTTATTATAAATAAACAAAAATAAAGTGCACAAGGGCAAAATAACAGATACTCAAACACAAATAAAGCAAAAACAAAACTCACAAAAATAAAGTTTCCAGGCTGGGCAATGCCTTCACTGGATTTAGAAAATTCAAAAACCACAAAACAAAAACACCAACCTGCTTCCTCAGCTCCCTCTCCCCAAATGAGAAGCAGAGGCCTCCTTTTATATCAGGTGGCTGGGCGCTGATTGATCGTTAATTAACCTAATCAACTAATCAACCCCAGCCACCTGAACATAATAAACCCAGGCAGGTAGGGGAAGTTAACCCCATCCCTGCCAATTTAAAAGGGCAGAGCTTTGCTCTGCCACACACCTCCCCCCCATGTACAACGTACACTGGCCGCAATCGGCCAACTCCCCCCTTCCCCCCCCCTCCCCTCCCCCCCCCCCCCAAGAGTCCAATTATGTCCCTTGGGTGGGCTGTTATGGTGGGTGGTGGTGGGCGGGGGTTGATGTCGGAGCCCCCAAGCCTTCTTTGGTTGAGGGGGCCCCGAATCTCCAAGGTAGCACGGCGACGGCGGCCCGGCTCCCTCTGGTGGCGGAGGCGGCGACGGCGGCCCGGCTCCCTCTGGTGGCGGAGGCGGCGACGGCGGCCCGGCTCCCTCTGGTGGCGGAGGCGGCGACGGCGGCCCGGCTCCCTCTGGTGGCGGAGGCGGCGACGGCGGCCCGGCTCCCTCTGGTGGCGGAGGCGGCGACGGCGGCCCGGCTCCCTCTGGTGGCGGAGGCGGCGACGGCGGCCCGGCTCCCTCTGGTGGCGGAGGCGGAGGCGGCGGCCCGGCTCCCTCTGGTGGCGGAGGCGGAGGCGGCGGCCCGGCTCCCTCTGGTGGCGGAGGCGGCCCCTCCCTCTCGGGCTCTGAGAGCGGCGGCGGCTCCTCCCTCTCTGGCTCTGGGAGCGACGGCAGATCCTCCTCCCTCTCTGGCTCTGGGGAGCGACGGCAGATCCTCCTCCCTCTCTGGCTCTGGGAGCGACGGCAGATCCTCACTCCCTCTCTGGCTCTGGGAGCGACGGAGGCTCCTCCTCCCTCTCTGGCTCTGGGAGCGACAGCAGATCCTCCTCCCTCTCTGGCTCTGGGAGCGACGGCAGATCCTCCTCCCTCTCTGGCTCTGGGAGTGACGGAGGCTCCTCCTCCCTCTCTGGCTCTGGGAGCGACAGCAGATCCTCCTCCCTCTCTGGCTCTGGGAGCGACGGCAGATCCTCCTCCCTCTCTGGCTCTGGGAGCGACGGCAGATCCTCCTCCCTCTCTGGCTCTGGGAGTGACGGAGGCTCCTCCTCCCTCTCTGGCTCTGGGAGCGACGGCAGATCCTCCTCCCTCTCTGGCTCTGGGAGCGACAGCAGATCCTCCTCCCTCTCTGGCTCTGGGAGCGACAGCAGATCCTCCTCCCTCTCTGGCTCTGGGAGCGACAGCAGATCCTCCTCCCTCTCTGGCTCTGGGAGCGACAGCAGATCCTCCTCCCTCTCTGGCTCTGGGAGCGACAGCAGATCCTCCTCCCTCTCTGGCTCTGGGAGCGACAGCAGATCCTCCTCCCTCTCTGGCTCTGGGAGCGACGGCAGATCCTCCTCCCTCTCTGGCTCTGGGAGCGACGGCAGATCCTCCTCCCTCTCTGGCTCTGGGAGCGACGGCAGATCCTCCTCCCTCTCTGGCTCTGGGAGCGACGGCAGATCCTCCTCCCTCTCTGGCTCTGGGAGCGACGGCAGATCCTCCTCCCTCTCTGGCTCTGGGAGCGACGGCAGATCCTCCTCCCTCTCTGGCTCTGGGAGCGACGGCAGATCCTCACCCCTCTCTGGCTCTGGGAGCGACGGCAGCTCCTCACCCCTCTCTGGCTCTGGGAGCGACGGCAGCTCCTCACCCCTCTCTGGCTCTGGGAGCGACGGCAGCTCCTCACCCCTCTCTGGCTCTGGGGACGACGGCAGCTCCTCACCCCTCTCTGGCTCTGGGAGCGACGGCTCACCTCTCTTTATTGGAGTGACCGGTGGATCTCCCATGTCTACCGCCAGGTAATTAACCACCATGAGGGCAACCTCTGGGAAGGAGGCCGGGTGGTGTTGTTCCTCCCACTGTTCCCACCTCTCCCCATCTCGACGCCACAGCGTGTTGATAACTATGGGGAGATCGTGGACGAGGTCTGCCTCAGGGTGCATCAACCAGTCCCAGATCTCCTGGGACGGTGGTGAAGGTGGTGGTGCTGGAGGTAGTGGGGTGGCCCCTGATGCCCGGGGTGAACACGGCACCTCTTCCTGGGCCTGGTTGTAGGGGCATCCTGCCCAGTTGTGGCCGTCCTCCTCACACCGGCCACACCAGTTTGCCGGTGGCACGTCTGGGCAGGACCGCCAACGATGGTCCTCCTTCCCGCACCAGGAACACCAGGGGAAGAGGCTGGCCGGGTCCTCCAGCGGTGGCTGCAGCAGCTTACATTTCTTCAGCTGCTGCTTGTCCTGCCTTTGCCACTGTCTGCTCTTCTTTCCCATTTTTTTTTTCAAAAAAAAAAAAAATAAAAAATACTGCTCTGAGCCTCTAGGTGGCGCTATCCCACTTCTGACACCAAATGTGGCAGGCTGGCGAGTGGATAGAGGCCCAGAGACAGACTGCAGTTCAAAAAAATAACTATTTTATTATAAATAAACAAAAATAAAGTGCACAAGGGCAAAATAACAGATACTCAAACACAAATAAAGCAAAAACAAAACTCACAAAAATAAAGTTTCCAGGCTGGGCAATGCCTTCACTGGATTTAGAAAATTCAAAAACCACAAAACAAACACCAACCTGCTTCCTCAGCTCCCTCCTCCCAAATGAGAAGCAGAGGCCTCCTTTTATGTCAGGTGGCTGGGCGCTGATTGATCGTTAATCAACCTAATCAACTAATCAACCCCAGCCACCTGAACATAATAAACCCAGGCAGGTAGGGGAATTTAACCCCATCCCTGCCAATTTAAAAGGGCAGAGCTTTGCTCTGCCACATCCCCATACTTTCCCAATGGTTATACATAGTATTTACCGTGGCTTGCCATGTTTTTCAATGCTTGATACTTTACCATGCCTCTCTGGGCTGTACAATGCTTAACTTGTACAACATACATTTACTATGCTTTATTGTTTTTTTTTTTTTTTTTTTGTTTTTTTTTATAAACTTTTATAAAGGATGTACTTAATTTAGACCACAATTAATAACACTGTGTAACAATTTATTTATTTATTTTTTGTTCCTGGGTAGTAAGTGTTATTTCCTAATTGCTTATGCCTCAAAAGTATAGAAAATGGCTATTATTCCCCACAAACTTTGCTTTTGTGACCAAGACAGTGATATTTCAAAATATCACTATTTCTAATGGGAAAACGGGCAAATGTGTGTTTTTTCGTTCACATAAAGTCAGAAAAAAACAACATATGAATCCAAATTAACATGCATTTATACTAAAGTAATACAAAAATGACTACAAAAGATTTAGAAGTGAGTAGTTTTTCGAGATTTACGATTATACTGTATTGTAGTCATTTTTGTATTAAAATTGTGTTACATAGTGTAATGCATCCAATTACATTGGTTGATATTGAAATACTGCTAAGATGTCAATACAATAGACCCATCCATGTATTGTGTTGTGCTGTAGCAGCTAGCCCATAATATCACTGTAACAGGGCAAGGAGCCCTGTACGTGTATTTGTTTATTTTAGAGCGGGGTACCCCTCTGCCCCTATGCGCCCAATGCAGTTAATAATATATAAATATTATAATATTATATTATTATTATATTAATACATAATATATATATATAATAATAATAATAATATAATCTTGTTTTTTGTTGATGATATTGTTTTGTTTCTGGCAGAAGCGAGATTAGGCAGCTAGTCCTCTGCCTGTGTGAAAATAAAAACTTTGTGCAGAAGGGGGACAGCTCTCGAATTAACGAAGTAAATAATTTGCTGCTAATCGGGAGATGGTCACCTGCATAAAAGTCTGCAGATTTCGACGCTCTGGTGGGTGTTTGAAAGGAGGAACGAGAGTGACGAGTGGATTAAAAACTAAACAGAAATATAAACTGGAACAATGACAGCACTGCAACTCTACCCAGCCTGATACACTGTTTGTGTTTAGTGTTAGTGATTATTTTTTTGAAACTTATTTTGCTCTGTGAGCATTGTTTTGCTAAAGCCTTTTTTTGTTTTGTTTTGTTATTTAAATAAAAGAATGCATGTCGTATAGTTTGCCCTGCAGTACTGCATTTGTTTTTGTTCCTGCATTCTGGCATGATGTCACCACAAAGCAATCCCTGTCACATGTGGTGTACAGCGTGGAATCATCAGTGCCTCCTAGACTCAGGCCAGAGAAGGTACTGCAGGTTTTTTTATTATTATTATTACTTTGTGGAGTGAGGAAGAAGAGGAAGGAGAGGAAGAGCTGCAATTGGCAGCAACAGCAGCAACAGCTGGGCAAGAGGTGGTGGTTCTGGGTTCCAAGTCCATTTGGACCCCCAGACTGTGCAGCTGAGAAGGAACAATGGAGGGATGAAGGGGGCCCCATGTGCTATGCCTGTGGTGAGTTCGGGCATGACAGGGAGGACTGCCCCTATGGTGATCCCCATTACGAGGATGCCTGGAAGCATAGCCTGGTTGGGGACGTCGCAGAGTGGTTCTGGGGGTGGACTAGACCCGGTCATCTCCATCGTCCAAGAGGGAGGAGTCCACAGCCCAAAAGGGGTGAGGCCAAGCTTCCACAGCCCAAAAGGGAGGAGGCTGAGCATCCACAGCCCAACCGGGAGGAGTTATTGTGTCCACAGCCCAATCGGGAGGAGTCATTGTGTCCATAGCCCAAAAGAGAGGAGGCCGAACGTCCACATCCCAAAAGGGGTGAGGCCAAATGTCCACAGCCCATGTCTCCACCAACAGAGGGAGAATACCTGCTGGTTCCGCCTCCACCTCCGTGGGAGTACTGCTTGCCGCTCCCACCTCCACCAGCAGAGGGATAGTGCCTGCTGGTTCTGCCTCCACCACCCACAGCAGAGAAGGGGAGAAGCCCCTGCCACCTTCACAGCCAAAAGGGGAGGAGCCCTTGCTGCCTTCACAGCCAGAAGGGGAGGAGACCCTGCCGCCTTTGGCGCCAGGAGCAGAGCAGCAGGAACTGCCTCTGTCTACACCACCACCAGAGGGAGAGAAGCAGAAGCTGCATCTCCCTGCACCCTTAGAAAGACCAGGACAGGATGCTGGTGGTCATCAGTAGCCCCTGCATATGCTGCTGAGCGGAGCACTGGGGAAAACCGCTCTGCCGCAGTGGCCACGAAGTGGGTCAAACGCAGCACACCAGCTAGTCCTGATTCCTTCACCAGAGAGAGAAGTGGAGCTCTCTGCACAGGGGGTAAGTGTGTGAACGAGAGTGAGCGAGTGTATTAAAAACAAAACTAAAATATAAATAGGAACAATGAAAGCAACTGAAACTGACCAGTCTGGTGTTTGTGTATACTATTTGTGATTATTTTATTTAAACTTTTATTTTGGTCTGTGAGCATTTTGTTAAAGCCTTTTATTTGTTTTGTTATTTAAACAAAATGGCACATACTGCATCTTTTGCTCTGCAGTACTGCCTGTTTGTTTTTGTTCCTACATTCTGGCCTGATGTCACCACAAAGCCATCCCTGTCACAATCACACATTCTACTTACCTGATTGGTCCCCGTAAGCTGTTAATTACCATGATGTCAACTTGATTGACTTTCCTTGGATCAAGATGCTGGACTTCAACCCTTCTAAGCATACTTTAGGGAGAAAAAAATACACTAAGAACCTAATTGTTATTTTTATAGGACTATACAGCAGGTGTTTTAAAACTTTTTACCCGAGGCTAACCTGTTCAGCTGCTTAGGATCTGCAGCCCACTATTAACATTCCATGGGAAAATCCAAAATGTTAAATTAAAAAAAAGTTATACATTTAAACCTGTAACATTATAAACAAACCTAATCTAAACAGCCCTTTATTCATTTGAATAAATATTGTGAAAGATGGAAATCACACAGAATATGCACTGAGTGAAAAAAAAAAAAATTGAAACACTTTAATTTTAGTAAATAAAATAACCTGCAAAAACTAAAACAGATGTTTTTATCAAACCTTTAAATGACACCTTTGTGTAACAGAAATTTTTACAAATGCATTTATTTTTCTTTGTCAACAAACAAGAAAGTTGTCTCTTATTCCCATTCATAAATACCTGAACAGGCATTACTTTCATTAAAACCAGTACAACGCCCGTATTAAATTTTTCTATAGAATTCTTTTTTCCTAGGGCAGAATCCACCTGAAAGATGTGGTGAATGTAACTGTGTTATAAATCAAAATCAGTATCTACTTTCTTGTAATGCCTTCATCATGCCAAATAAAAAAGCTTCTGCAGCAACCCAACATTTATCATGCACTCAGGTCACATTTTAATTCTGATCTCCTCTTAGGTGACAAACAAACAGGAAAAGAGAACCAAAACCCCAAATTATCTGATTTTGTTGAAAATACTAAAAATATCACTTGTCCGTTAATTGTGATGGTAGTCCTGTTTTTAAATCCTCTCATTATTCAATATGGCCTATTTTGTGTACCATTAATGAACTTCCACTGGAAGAGAGGGAATAATGTAATTCTCCATACTTTGTGGTTTGGTTCCAAGAAGCCTTGTGTTGACATGTATTTTGCACCCTTTGTAGAGGACCTTCAACAGTGTTATACAGATGGTGTAGAATTGCAAGATCAGTGTGGTATGCAACATACAACTAAAGTCTGTCCTCTAATCTGTGTGTGTGATGCAGTTGCATGTGCTATTGTTCAAAATTTTAAACAGTTTAATGGTTCTTACTGCTGTGGCTTTTGTTTACAAAAAGGAGAAGTTGTACCAAAAGGAAATGGTTATGCACGTGTGTATTCACTAACAAAAGATGAAACAATTAGTTACGCAGAGAAAGCTTCTACTCAAGGTCAAGATGAAATGAGAGTTAAAGGTGCCAGTCCCCTTCTATTGCTCTCTGAATTTGACATTATCACAGGTTTTGTCCCTGATTATATGCACTCTGTTTGCTTAGGTGTGGTTAGGCAATTTACTAATATGTGGTAGGATAGCAAGAATGCAAATAAAGAATTTTTCATATCTTCAAAATATATGAAAGTCATTGATCTACAACTACTAAAAGTCAAACCTCCTAATGAAGTTCACCGTAATCCAAGATGACTGTCTGAAAAGGCCTACTGGAAAGCAACAGAATGGAGGGCATTTCTCTTGTTGTATTCTCCAGTTGTGCTTAGAGGTGTAGTAAGTGGAAAGTTTTACAGACATTGGATGCTATTAGTAATGCTATATCCATCTTGCTGTCATCATCTGTCACTAATGAGTACATTTACTTTTCTGAAAAATGTTTAATCAAATTTGTTGTACAGGTTTCAGAAATTTATGGTAAAGAACACTGCTCTTACAATGTTCACCTGCTTACCCATTTGACAGAGAGTGTGCGACAGTGGGGAATGTTGTGGGCTAATTCTGCATTTGTTTATGAGGACATCAATGGAAAATTGCTGAAACTATTTTCAGGCACCCAGTGTGTTCCTTTTCAAATATTTAAGGGACTCTTTGCTGAACAAAAACTGATGAGACATGGCCGACACACATTTGACAGTGCTGCTGATGAAGCTTGTGACATGTTCCTCAAATTGACAGGCAGTCAACCACATATAATGAAATCTATCTATGTGAGTTCAGATGTTGTTACTCTTGGCAAATGTGAAAAAATACCTTTATTAATTGAAGAAAGGCTAGCACTGGAAAAGGTTGGTAGTCAACTGAACCATTTAACTGTAGATCAGTTAAATGTAAGTGTGTACAAATGATGCGCAATTGTGAACAATCTGTTTTGTACAGCTAGGTATGCAACAGGATTTAACAGAGACAATTCCATCATTGCCACTGATACGTCATTTGGTTACATCACCTCTTTTGTAGTTGTCCCAAGTACTAATCAATTTGCAGATGCTTATAACTGTTCAGAGCTTCTTGTATTCTATAAAAAGTTTAAAAGGCTAAGAGACCAGATGACAATTTATGACAATTACTTAAAAAGTAATCTCGCCAGTTTCATGACAAATGTTGTTGACAGTGAAGAACTTGCAGTTTGTAGCCCTCAAGACATTAAAGGAAAATGTTTTCTCCTAAAAACCTCAGAAATATGAATTAGATTCGGCTACAAATTACAGACGCTATATTTCATACGTTTTCAACCCAAGTCCTGGAGTACCCCTGTGTCTTCTGATTTGTTGGTTTTTCAGCTGAGCACTGTTACTTAATTTAACTCTTAATTGAACTAATAATTTGCCAATTTTGTTATTGTTTTTAGTTCATAAAAGGTTGGAGAATTGACGTTACATAAAAACAAAATTTCATTGGTAACTTGAAATCTCCATTTGCTCAAAATAATTAAAATGCTCTGATTAGGCAAATTATTTGTTCAAGTAATGGTTCAATTAAATAATTGTGAGCTCATTTGCAACAAAAATTTGACTCCAGAAGCAGGGTTAACAATCAGTGTGGTATTTAATAAACTGAATTTGCATTATTCATTGGATAATATAACGGGTCTAGCTCAAATGTTATTGTGTAAGTAAAATATCCTGAAGTGTGTCACCTGATAGAATAATTACCACACAGTGGTAAGATGTAGCTCTAAATAAATTGTCAATATATGTGTCAGTCAACTTCTTTAGGGCATATTAGCATCGAAGCTGTGCAAGTCAAATGTTAGTTATTATTTGATCTGTTTCTTAATAGTAACTTACAGTACATTGAAAAAAAAAAAAAAAGTTTAAAATAACAATTTCTTGCGCGTGGTGTAAAGAAACAAACATCTCCAGCTGTCTTTGATCAGCACAGCTCACCGAATCAATTCTCTATATTCACTTAGTTTGCAGATTTATAAAAGTGCCACACAGTAGACTGTGTTGTTAAAATATTGTACTCTAGTAGCATGAAGATAACACACACCACGAAATACTATACTGCAACATTCTATAGAATACTATAATTTCCATAGAGTAAAACAATACAGGGTTTTACAGGTACTATAGAACCCTGTGTAAAATACTATACTATTCTGCAGTACATGATAGTACTATAGTACTTAAAGAATGCACTATATCATTGTGTATGGCAGTGATTCCCATTCCTGGTTCTGGGAACCCACTGCCCTGCTGGTTTTTGTTCCAACTGAGCTTTCAATTAATTAATTATAAAAGTTATACGTAACTTGAAATCCTATGTGCACCTTAGTTATTTCTTACTAGTTCTATAACAGTTCCTTCTGAATTTATAAGAAAAGAGGTACAAACTTAGCGTGGTGGTAAAAAGCTTTGTGAATAGTGTCCTTTATGTTAGAAATGTTAGAAAATATGATTAAAAGATGAACATGAGGCAAAAGTACAGAATGTCACCTTTCATTGCTGGCTGTTTCAACACACATATGTTTTACCAACTAAGAATAACAGCACTTTCACGCTCCATCCTCCCATTTTATGTGAGCATAAGTATTGGAACATTTGGCTTACAGGTGTTTCTAATTGATCAGGTGTTTCCTGTTGCCTGGATTGTTCACACATAAGAGAGCTGTGAATGTGTAATCTCAGCTCTATCCTTGCTTTTGCCTTTGGAGTCTGCATTTGGTGTCAGTAGGCATAATCCAACATGAAGACTAGGGAGCTGTCTATGAAAGAAAAGCAAGCGATTTGGAGGCTAAAAGAAAAAACAAACTCAATTAGAACCATAACACAAAAGTTGGGCATCAAAATCAGTTTGGAATGTCCTGAAAAAGAAAGAAACCACTGGTGTCTTCAGCAATCAGCAACGACCAAGTCAGCCAAGGAAAACAACAGCAGCTGATGACGGAACAATGACCAGAGCTGTGAAAAAAAACCCTCAAAGAAATGTTTGTGAAATCACCAAAAACTTCCAGAATGCTGGGGTGAAAGTGTCACAATCTATTGTTCACAGAAGACTTCGGTAGCAGAATTACAAAGGCTACACTGCAAGATGCAAACCTCTGATCAGAAGCAAAAACAGAAAGGCCAGATTAGAATTTGCTAAACAGTAGAGTTGAGCCAGTACAGAGTTTTATGGACAGATGAGACAAAGATTAACCTTTATCAGAGTGATGGAAAGGGAAAAGTGTGGAGAAAAAAAGGAACTGGCTGCCTCTGGAATGGGCTCACCAATCTTTATTGATGATGTAACGAATGATGGCAGCAGCAGAATGACTTCTGAAGTGTACAGAAGCTTCTTGGCAAGGAAATGCCACCAGACTCATGGGCGGTGCTTCACAATGAAACAGAACAATGACCCAAAACACACTGCCAATGCAACAAGGAGTTCATCAGGGGAAAAAAGTAGAAAGTTTTAGACTGGCCAAGTCAATCTCCTGATTTAAATCTGATTGAATATGCAATGCACTTGCTAAAGAGAAGGCTGAAGTCAGAAACTCCCCAAAACAAGCAACAGCTGAACATGGCTGGAGTAAAGTCTTGGTGAAGCATTTCAAAGAATGATACCAAGGGTTTGGTGATGTCAATGGGTCGCAGACTCGCTGCTGTTATTACATGTAAAAGATTTGCGACTAAACACTAACTTTTATACTTCTTATATTTGCTTTAAATGGAATTGTCCCAATACTTCTGCTCACATAAAATGGGGGGATGGAACTCTAAAAGTGCTGTTATTCTTAGTTGGTAAAACATGTATGTATTGAAAATGCCAGAAATAAAAGGTGACGCTCTGTACTTTTGTCACATATTTATCTTTTACTCGTATTTTCATATTGCTCGAGTGTACAGCAAAAATAGCAATTTTGACTTCATGGTCCCAGTACTTACGGAGGGCACTGTAGCTATGCAGGCATCAGACAAAGGAACAGACAAAACAACTATGTACCTTGTATTGCTGAATGCATTGTAAATCGATCCATTCAACATCACTGTGACATCCCCGCAGGCTGATTCAGCAAACTGAGAAACAGTAAATATGAGTTAATGATACAGAAATCAGCCCTTAGAGTATGTAATAATATTCCACAGAAGCCATTAATGCCATAATTGTTGCTATTAACCTATTGACTACATAATATCAAGAAATACACACATTTATGGGCCAGCAGGGATCCTCTACCAAAAGAAATGTATTCTCCCCTCCTCTCTCATATCTATGTTTTCATATAACTTGGTGTGACAGAGACAAAATGATTCTTGGTGATGAATCTCCCTCCCGACCTGTGAGGACGCAGTGTAAAGGGAACAGAGTGCCCTGGACTGGATGGCCTGACAATTCATTCCCAGTGTTAGGTGGAAGTCGGCCGTCTAGAAAAGGGGCACAGCTGCAATTGGATTGGAGGAGAAACAGCTGCACTCGCTAACCAAGGGGACGTGACTGAAGGTACAAATAGGGAAAGTGGCTATGTGATTTATTCCTTTGTTTATGATGAAGAGAATGCTAAAGAGTGATCAAAATATTACTGTGAGTGTTTTGTTTGTTTTGTCGTCTCTAAAAATCTACTTGTTTGTTATTATTAGACGGCTAACACGATCTGGAGCTGTCGCTACAGGCCAGCACAAAAACCGAACAACACTGCACCACTGAATCACTAATAAATTGTATTACACCTCGAACACAATAAAAATCACTCTGGACTTGTGAACGTCAGCCTCTTGAATTCTGCATCTTGCAGAGACTGATGGAAAGGCACTACCTTTAGGTTTTAGAGGGTCAACTCATTAGGTTCTGCCCCTTCAAAATTCTTATGAATACAATGGTGTACTTACGTATTCTGAAGCTTTTTTCCAAAATGAAGCGACTGGCTGATTTTCACATGTTGACCAATCAGGGCAGGAATTATAATTGAGTTCTAAAGAAACACATAGATTAGCATTAAAAATGTCTTTGTTATCTTGCAAGCAAATTGCTAACTACATAGTAAATGTTTGACATGAACAATTGGAAGACCAGGCCCGTTATGCATGTAAGGCCTTGTTTCAAGCAAACAAAAAAGCTATAAAAATGAAATGTACATAAGATGGAATAATTATTGACCAGAAAAAAAACAGTAACAAAGCTAACCTCTTTTGCTTACCTCTTTTGTTTTTTTCCCCACACCAAGTCAAGGTGTTAAACAAATAACCAACAAAGGTGTCATCCAAAGTCATAAAACGATGAGTAACTGCAGAGTAACTCTGAACAATATCACGTGTCTTGCTCCAGAGGAGTACCTAAGAAAATACAATACATCCATAATGAGATGCTGATATTGTCAAGCAAGCATGTTTGTGTATTATACAGTATTACAATAACAGTAAAGATTACTCTAGACAACTGCAACAATTATTTATAATTATAAATGATTTTTTTTTTTTAAATAATGACAGACCTAGTTGACATTTCACAATTTTTTAAATTTAAAATAGTTATCTTTTTATCTGTTTTTTTATTTCTGTAATGTGAACGGCCTGTGACCATATCAAGAATTGAAATAATTAGATTTATTGTGCAGCCAAAGCTAAGGTGGATGTGACAACAAAGACCAGGATTGATGCTGCAGTATTTGATTATTTCACTCTCACTGTGTCCTGTTGTGGGGAAATCAGTCACATTCTCTATAATTGAGCAGCTAACCAGCTATTAACCTATTATACCATTACAGGCTTACAAATGCATCCTGTTTTCTTAATTTCTCAAATACATTTGCACCCTACAGTATAAGAGCATTTCAATTTAACTGGGTTTTCAATTCATTATTTTTAAAAAATAGAATTATCCCAAAATGCAGTTCTTATATAAAGAGTGAGCTGCAAATGGGGATAATTAAGCATTACCAAATCCAGAAATACCCTTTAACTTTTTACCAAGAGTTCCTATTATGAATGACTATCAAAGCTGTGCATGTTGGCTGCACTTGTGAGAACAGTTTTCAAAGCGGAATGTAGCAATACTCTACTAAATAACAGAATTCATTTAAGACCAGCCTGATGACCAACAATTATTTATTCTCACTGGATTCTCCAGCCGCGTGATTGCAGTCCCTGCATTGCCTAACTGAGATTCCACTTCTCATTCCCAGTGGGTCTTGGTTTTAAACATGGTAACAGTTCAAGCAGAATACCCTGCATCAGACAATTTAACAAACAGACGCTTAGTTGAAACCCTGACTCAGTCTCTTGCTTTAAACCCCAAAATGTCTCCTGTTATAATTTGGGAAGGATTCAATACAAAAAAAGTTTGAGAATCACTTTACTAAACCTGCACAAGCTCTGTGAGTGCAACTATAGCAAGACTGCTTTTTATATATATATATATTATATATAATATATATATATATATATATATATATATATATATATATATATATATATATATATAGGGTTAAATGAATGGTTTATTTAATGTAAGCATGAGTTTGGAGAGATTGATGTGTTAGAGTCTGTCTTCCTACAGTAAGGCTGGAAGTTTGATTAAATTGCTCTGTAGAACAACGGAATCGTGCCATAGAACAAGTGGTGCTACACATTTCTTGATTGAATCCCCCCATTTGTTGAGATATAGTCATTCAGAAGCTTTATATTAAGGTGCAAGATATATATATATTCTGAAAGTAAATCATACCTTATTACAGGGTATGGTCTGTTGTACTGTACTGAACAACCGATCATAGTCCCTAACTGGGACATCACAAGGGTCCTTCCCAAGAAAAGCATCCAGAAAACGTAACCAGATATCATTGCAGTCATTCCTGCTTAAAATACAGAAAACACAAAATTTTATAAAATAAAATGTTATTTTAAATTTTTTATAATCCACAGTCAAATACACAGACATAATTTTGTCTGTTTTTTTATTCAGTACTTTTATTACATGCTTCTCCAGTCTTCCTTTGAGGAAATAGAAACCAGTAAGTCAATTACGTTAATTCTTGCTGTCTTTGATGCATAAACACAATTTGTTTTCAAAGGTGATGTTAGAGAAATAATCAGGTACAACCTTAGAATGTTAATACATTATTTAAATACTATGGCTTATATTATTACCATTATATTATAATATTATGCTATTATATATAACTTATGATGAATATAACTTATGAATATAACTGGTTAAATCCATCTACCCAATATTCGGATTAATTGTCCTTATATAGTTATAACATCTTCCAATAACAATTTCTTGTAAGTTCTTTGTAGTTCCTGTGTCAGCCTGGAATCCCCCAATCATCAGCACCAGCAGTGCTACAACACCTAGGAGTCAAAATAGAGATTCAGAGATTTATATTTATTGACGGTGACATAAACAGGTCTCTGGTACACATCTAATGGAAACCAGTCTTATAAACTACAAAACAGTTCAGCCTGAAACCCCTGTATGCAATTAATAAGTACATTAAAAAGGGAATCTTTATTAAACACGTACACATATAAAGGGGTGGTGCTCTCCCTCGCATATCTTGATTCAATTTGGTTATGCAGTTGGCTTCCTGAACACTTATTCTGTATTTTATAAAAGCTGCATTTGTTCCTGTTACGAGTCTGTTTTTCAGAGTAAACAAAAGTTATCTTTGTTGTTATTTTGGCCTCTGTGTTGTGGCCAGCAGTGGTAATGAGACAGGGCATGAATGTATTTCTTGGTAGGTGTTGTCTATACCAGACTATTCTTCGTAATCTCTTACAAATTCAACACCCTATTTAGCCTAGTTCTAAGTTCCAGTCTAAGGTTTGTACCATGTTTGCCTGAGGGAAATAACAACACTAACTGATGAGAAACCGCACTGACTGAAGTTCATTGATAGTTATTCATTGCTAGATTTGCAACATTAGTGAGAAAACACCCCCAAAAATACATGACTTATATTATTTGTACTTATTTTATGAAGACATGACTTGTGAGTGTCACTTCAACCAACCTGCATTTATAACTGCTTTATATTTTCATTTTCCTCTTACCTGGCATTTAAGGTAATTTAACATGTTAATAAATCAACCCTATTTAACCTAAATAATGAGGCACTTTCAGCACAGCTTAATGAGAGAAAGTGGAAAATGCACCTTGTACAGGCTGTATAATGACTTGTAGAAGTCATTATATAGCTAATCTAAAACACACAACAACGTATGGTCCTACCAGCTATAGACTGATATCAATCACTAAAATAATTACATAGTATTTTTAAATAAACATAGAATTAAATACGTACCTATCACAGTTTTAGTCATGTTAGCATCCATTCAGTCTTAATCAAACAGTGCTGGAACCAAAGACTGGCAATTTATTTTAAATAAACTCCTCCTTTAATGAGCTTTAAAGCTAATATCAGCCCCAGCGGTAGCTGAATCATCAGAACCTTAAACAAAGAGATGAGGAATTATAGTGGCATTACAGCAGTCTTGTATCTAGTTTGGATTGGAATGTTACCTTGAATCACACAACATTTGTAATAGCCTCCAAAAAGGCTTAATGCACTAATATGCAATGTATCGTTCATGAAAACCTTGACTACAATTCTGTGTAGAAAGCTTTGGATTTTATATTGAACCCATTTTTAGTTTCTTATATAAAATGGTTATGTATATACTTTAATAGGGGTTTCTAAGAAATAACTTAGAAACCCCAATGGCTCAAAAAAATATCAAAGATTTAACATACAAGCGTGTACAAGAAATAGCTTTACTAATGATTTGGTAAAAAATAAAACCTTTGTTTGTAAAAAAAAATATCAAATTTTGTTCATGCACTTTTTCAAATATTCAGTAAGTTACACCTCAAAACCAGTATGTCGGTAGCATACATCCCCAGCAACAACCACAAATTCGAAATTACTTACCAATTGACACCTAGAAGACAGCAATACTGTAAAAAAAATCTCTGAGTGATTCAGTTCAGCCTGAACTCCAAATATGCAGCTAAAAAAGATTCTCCTAAATAAACTGTCTGGGACTTCTTGCTGTTTCGAGTGACCCCCAGTATAATGTGTGACTGACAGCGCCTGTTTAACTTTAAGTGAAAGAGCTTTTTATCTTACCAAAATCCAATCTTATTAGAGCTAATACAGAAGTTGGTCTATGTCTCCTTCATGAAGTGAGTGCACTGAATCACTCTGTGCAATTAACACGCTAGTCATGTTTTAATTAAAAACAACTAGGCTGGCTACTATTCGATTTTTATTTTTTTGCCAAACCAACGATTAATAGACATTTATTTTTTTAAATAAGGTAACGTTTTTTTCAATCTATATTTTTTCAATTCAAGCAGAGAATGGGTGAACTCGACCTTTATGCTTAAAAAAAAACAAAAAAAAAACAGACTTTTTATGCCAATGAGAAAATTCTCATTTAGAGAAACCCCTTTATCATTTTCAACATGCAGCAAAACCATAGTTACCAATATTGTAACTGAAATAGCGTTTGGTCACAGTTGTAAAGAAGCACACCAATAAATAAGTAATGAATTATACTTTAGGGACATATTTTATATTGTTAAGGCTTTATTTGTAGAAACTAATAATAATCTATAGTGTATCTGAAGACCAACAATGCCAGTTTAGTCAATATAGGATCGGGACTACCCTTTTTGAGTACATTGCAGTAAGATTATGTAAGATGCATGTTTAGGAACATAACAAACCAATAACTGTAAAGAAGTGTGCAAGCTGTGTGCTGTTCAATTGGTATGTGATAAACACAATTTATCTGGCATGAATGAGAACAGTATGTTATTGCCAAGAAAACCCAGCTTTATAAGACATTTTCAAAAGAGGGTCACGATTAGCTTTTCAGAAAGGAGAAATCCACAAAAAATTTAAAAATGGACAATTCTTTATTGCATTTGACAAATGACCATGCCCATAATGAAACATAATATAATTTGTCCCAAGGCCCTGTCCATTGGAGCTCGATAACCGCCCCATGCACTGGTGACAGGTAGCTGGAAAGAGCAGAGATAGAATAAACAACACAATAAACAACATGATTTGTTTATAATTCGTAAATATATGTGTACCTCTTTTCTTTCCTGGTTGGTCTTATAATGTTTTAAAATGTAAGGAATATATGGCGTGAGGATTAAGATGGAGATCTCCGATGCAGAGGCTGGAAGATGAATTGGAAGCCTTGGTCTGAGAGGTGATTTCACTACACAGGAGAAATCCGCAGTATGCAGAGACGAGCATTACTTCCAGGAGGGCCTCTTTGTAAGGGGAGAAACAGCTGGAGCGATGAGTGTTAACAGGGAATGCCAGGACTTCTTTAGTAATGGATAGTTTGGAGGATTGAGGACTGGGATCAGAGTGTTGGATGCCTCATAGCAACATTTGAATCCGTGAGAAGGAGATTAGAGGGGAAAGAACTCTAAGTGAACTAAAGTGATATTGTAATCCTGATTAGTGATGTATGGTAGGGAGGGACAAGTTTAGTTTGGTGGAGCAGAAAGTGAAAGAGAAGGTAAAACATGGATGGGATAGAGAACAGAATCTGAGGAACAATTGAGGGCTGATTCAGAAATAAGGGAATCAGGGAGAGTAGGCAGCATCAGTATACAGGTTGAAAGAGTCGGGGGGGTGAGATGATGTCATCACAGAATAATGAGATACAATTCCATCTTGAAATAAGGCTGAATCATAGAGTGTTATCTGCTCAACATCCAGCATTGAGATTGCCGTGGTGATGCAATGCGGCTACAGAAGAGGCTAGTTTCAAAAGGTAAGAAATAATTGATCAACCTTGAGGAATGAGCCTTCCGCAAAATTGAGGTGGCCAAGTAGAGGAAGAAATTTACATTTAGTACAAGACTTTCGAGAGCTAAGTTTTTAAAAAGTGTGTGAAGAGGAGTAGTTTATATTTGTTCTGAGTCTAATTTAATCCCGAGAAATTTGTATTGGGTCCTAGAGTTTTCTCCTCCAATAAGGGAACTCCATGTTCCAGAAATATAGATTTTAAAACACTTATGGAATCAGTAGGGGGGCTAGTCACTTGAGTCCACTAATAAAAATTGAGTAGGTGAAATAAGAATGAAAGTCTGTGTTAATTTAAAATAATCCAGCATAGTGCCTTGGACAGGAAATTACATATGTAGGGACTACTCCTGTATCTGAAAGTGAGGTGTACTGCAAAATAAAATATTTTTTTCCATTAAACCTTGAAAAGGTGCCAATGAGAAGGGTGATTGGGCATGACTTTGAAAGCATCAGCAATATTAGTCTTAAAAAGCCACGCCCCTTGACATGGTATTTTAATGAAACTAAAAGCCTTGTCTATTCTAGCATACTGTAAAAAAATTGGTCAGGGGGAATTAAATCATTGATAACGGGGATGGAACTGGAAAGCGGAGAGGATAAATCAATAGTGAACCTTTTCTTCCCTGAATATTTGAGGATGGCAACCTCTAGCGGACTAACACGGTACAGTGGAAAAGAGGGTTGGGAGAATAGGTCAATCATGAAACCTTTAGTTGTTTCTTTATGGAGTAGTAGATCGACAGCTTCGGGATCATTTAAAGCAGATTTTAGAATATGAGAAATGTAAGACACAGTGGGGGAATGTATAATGCCTGAGGGAAATCCATTGTTAAGACCGGCAATGAGATAGCCTAGAAATAATGAAGAAGCCAAGGCGACAGGATTGATGGGAGTAGACGGCACTGGGCTTAATCATTTTTGGATGGAACCAGCACAAGTGCGCCAAGGCAAACACTTTTGCTGTGTCCGTCTCCACGAAAACTGCAGATACAAGAGGGAAAATCGCAGATATTTTCATGAAAATGATTGCATATTTGTTTTCCACCAGAGAAAATTACCTGTCTTAACCATTTGTCGTTGTATTGGGAAGGGGGAATCAGGATCGAATGACTTCAGGATAACTAACAGCGGATTGAGCTGATTGAGGACACAAAGGAGCTCTATGGTTAGCAGAGCTGCAAAACTGACAGGAGAATACACTTAGACCTGCGAAGTGGCAACAAAATAATTAATTATCTAAAGCATTCCAGTTAATTCTGGAGTTAAATTGTTCCAGAGTTGTGGTGGCTTTAGCAGAGAAAGTAGGTACTCATAAAAAGCTGTGCCTCTGTATCTCATGGACAGATCGGTGACGAGGCTAAGGTAGGTATCTAGTTCCGGGCAGCACACAGGATATGTGTCACAAAGAATGTCTCTGAGATAACGAAGGCTCTACTAAACTCTAAAAAAGTTAACTTTTATTCAGCAGATGATGATCTTTAGATTTCAAGACGATAGAAACACCGCCACAGTCCAGAACTCGATTATCATAAACCTCAAGGGAAGAAAGAAGCAAGAGAACTAGATTTACCTCCTTACCTTCCTGAATTTAACCACAAAGTTGGTTGGAAACGAGTATAAGATGGAACAGAGGTGTAGCTGGGATTGAAGAGTCTGAGCTAGAAACTGCCGTGGAAAGGTTGATAGAATGAAGAGCACTGGTAGATGGTCTGGGTGCAGAGGAAAACATGGGAAACTGAGCTGGAGTAGAGGATTGAATGGCAGCAGCAGCAGAGAAAATGAGAAACACAGGATGAGAATCAAAACTGTGGAGAGGCTGATTTATGACTGTTCCCCAGGGAGGAAAGACAATGACCTAAACTAGCAACAATTGTTTGGAGGGATTGTAGGGCTTGAAAGATGTCTGCTTTGCAAATGGCTTTGGTAGAACCTGAGGAGTTTGGGAAAGGATCACGAGAATCCGAACCAGGCTGAGGAGTTTGGGCTGGGGGAATGTTGATATCGGGAGTAGACTGAGGCAAGTAGGCAGGCTTAAAAGTAGAGGTATCAGAATGGATGAGCAGGGCAATGAGAGCCTCTCAAAAGCACCAGCGCTGTAAGACATTTTTCTGTTAAATCTTTCAGGAAGTGAGGAATTGTCCAAACTTGATCATTGAATCCAAACTTTTAAATACAGTACGTACTCTGCAATCTTGCATAAACTGCAGGGGCAACACATGTAACAAAAGTGCCTCTAAATCAAATGAAATCATGAGGTTGCTGAATCTCGCTCAGCATCTTCATTCCTGTCATATAACAGTGATCTAGTGATCCCATTTCTAATGCAATGAAACAGAAGAAGGCAAGAAAAGGACAAATACACAGTAATAGATTTCAAATTGCTTTAATTCTTACTGAGCACAGAGACAGTCGTGGTGAGCAGGGAAATCCACACACTGTAAGAGCCGCACAGGCCTGTAATTGAAAATGCATTTCAATAAATAAATTACACATGAAACAGACATTGTAAAAGAAATATATACACCCTCTGTAATATACAAGATTGCATATACTTGCTGCACGTCAGTCAAATTGTAATATCATATGAAGCTTTATGACACAGGCAAGAAAACAAATAACAAAAGTGTTAATAGGATCAAAACTTACTTATAGTTATCAGTACAGGTGTACTTAAATCCATCTTCCTGTAAGGTGGTTTCCAGGAGTTTTATTGTTTTTGTCCCACAAGATTCGCTAAAATTGAAAACAAAAAAAGGTTAGGTGCAACTAATGCAAAATCAATAACCTTCTGTATAACAGGTTGAAAGGATATTGTATAGACTGTATTTAACTGTTTTGAGGAATCTGAGCAGATATGTCTGCCCGCTAAGATAATGGAGTGTGATATTTAATAGGAAAACTGAGCTAAAGTCAAGGTGTTACATTTGAAATAATCCCATTGCCTTGCCAGGTGTCATTTCTCTTTGTGTTCATTGCACCCTCATTCTACGCCCCTCCCACTGGTGTAGCTCACTGATGCTTAACCCTTTCCTACTATTAGCATTGCCCCAGATGCAACCCCCAACATCAACATACACAGGGGAAGTGAAACAATAAACTACCATTTAAAAGAAATGTCATTCTCCACTCTAGATCTGTTATTAAAGTGGATCTATTGTGCATGTACTGGATGCACTTTCAAAAGAATTATAATTTTAAAAAAAAGACATAGTGGCGTTACCATATTTTGTTGATAAGAGAGGAACAGTAATACATTGTACATTAATATAAAATCTGTTAATTGTAATATTATGTATTATAGTGATAGTAAAGCCTTCTGAGATGACGGAAAGGAAGTTTGGCCTCACTCCAAATGATAACATTATTGCTTTCAAAACCTACTATAAAAAATATAATGCAAAATGGTCTTATTATACTGTAGTTGATCAGTTATTGGTTGTTATGGATAAGTAATTCTGCTGACAATGTCATATTAACACCTCACTACAGCACTAGCTACAATACATACTGTAGCACTGTGGCAAAGTGCCCGCCTCGTGTTTATTTTGTGTTGTATGTTGTGTGTTAATGTTGGTGTGTAGTCATTAGTACACAGGATATAAATGGGTCTGTGTAACACAAGTGTTTAAAATGTATATTTGTATTTAGGCACGAGGATTGCACAGCACTTCATGTGCAAGTAAAAAGTAATAATATGTGAGCATGGGGAATTGCACTTTATTAATTCACATGCAGTTGTACCGCGACTCCAATTGAATGATTTATTAGCAATCGAGTCTCGGTACAGCTGCATAAAAGCAACATGTTTTCACTCACTAGGGGTTGTGTTTTGGTGAGTGGAGAACAGGATTGGAGATGGAGGTAATAATAATAATAATAATAATAATAATATAATAATAATAATAATAATAATAATAAAAGTAATATATAAAGCTCACCGTGTTTTGTTTAGTGTTAGCCCGTTTTGTTTATCTGTTTATTTTGGCTACCAGTGCTCTGTCCTGTGTTTTTGTTTGTCTTGCAACCTTTTATTTTCTGTTTGTCTGTGCACTATTAAATGCTGAGCGAGACCATTCACTCAGCTCCACCAAACTCCACCTCTCTGTCATTCATGTTTATGGTCTGCGTCTAGGAGTCGCTGGTAATCTCACTGCCGACACCACGTGTCACAAAGACGGCCGGAGTGGGGGATGTCAGACCAGAAACAGAAACCAGGAAATAAACAAAAAGAGAGGTAGAGTTTGGTGGACCTGAGTGAATGGTCTTGCTCAGCATTTAATAGTGCACAGACAGGCAGAAAATAAAAGGTTGCAAAGACAAACAAGACACAGGACACAGCACTGGTAGCCAAAATAAACAGACAAACAAAACGGACGCGGTGAGCTGATATTTTACTTAATATTATTACCTCCGTCTCCAATCCCGTTCTCCACTCACCGAACACACATCCCCGAGTGAGTGAAAACATGCTACTTTTATGCAGCTGTACCAAGACTTGATTAGTTACTCGATTATTTTAAACACTCGTGTTACACAGACCCGTTTATATTCCGTGTACCAATGACTATACACCAACATTAACACACAACATACAACACAAAATACACACAGGGGCAGTCACTAGCCAGCCAAGTCCTTTGAACAAGATCAAAGAGGGGAGAGATCACAAAACAAAAGTCAAAAACAATAAGCACCACCACAACTGTAGGTTGTAGCTGATACGGTAGACATTTGCGGTTTTTAACTGTTGCTGGACTGTTACAGTTTTACCTTTAATCTCCCAAATGTAATGCCACGGTTGAGCTAGGTCACATTCACAAAAAAATATTGCACCAACAACTACATTTATTGACATGTGTGAAATTTAATATTAGTTAATACTCAATGCAAGTAGACAAAATGTTCATTGTAACCTGGCCCTGGAATATGCAGTATACATTTTCACAATATAACACTTACTTATCTGGACCTTCAATTTCATCCATAACCCAGATTTGTATATTCAAAATGTTGTCTCTTATTAAATTTGTAAGTTCAAACTTTGCAAAAAAGCTGTAAGAATGAAAAAAAGCAGGTTAAATATACAGTAATGCTTTGGTGATCTCAAGGGTAATAGATGGCTATAACAAAATCTACTGCAGATTCCCTGAGACTGTGCATTTACAGCAAATCTACAAGGAAGGAATTTCCCATTTCAAGTAAGACATGTGTTTCCTCATACTATTGCATGATTAGAGCTTAGGAAAACGTTGGGTTATTATCATAACCCTGGTTCCCTGAAATAGAAATGTAACCATTGCCAAATGGGATATAACCTCTTATAGCCTGAATTAGCTGAGCACTTATGACAAAGCTGCTCCTTTAAGAGCCCTGTATGTGTTAGACATCGTCTCTGTTCCCAGGAGATAAATACGAATGACGCATAAGGCTCAGCGTCATTTTCTCTTCAGACCTGTTGTGTTGGAGTAAACGCAGCGACCTTGAAGGGTAATAGCTACATTTCTATTTGACGGAACCAAGGTTATGATAATAACCTAACATTCCCTTTCAAGTATGAAATGTAGCCATTACCAAATGGGATACAATACCTAAGCCGTCGCAAGTGAAGGACTTGCAGCACCGGCAGATGTGCTAAAAAGGAAGAAAACTGTCTTGACCATTCTGGCCGAGGACCGAAGAGGATCCATGCATAGAGTCCACAGTACAGCGAGGAAGGACCCTTATGCAGCATATATGCTGCAAGGTTACACTGAGTAACCTCAGCATTTAACACCAAAAGTCCAAAAGGGTGCATGGCTAACTACACCAGGTCTAATAATAATGTTTTAAAAAGCAGAAAGAGTAGCTGATTTTAACACTCTGGTCCCCAAAACAGGGTTCTGCTGATCTCCGACATTCAGTTGGTAGAACCTGGTAAAAGTATGGAGGCGAACACTAACACACAGCAGCGGGCACCCTACTAAATACAGAGTTTTTAGGTTCATTTTTTGTGGCCCACGGCACCTGCAGGGCCGTGGTAAACGAGACTGAGCCTGGGGGGGGGGGGGCTTACTGGGTTCACCAAGACATTCTTCTAGACTAAGCCCCCCACCCCGAATAGTACCTGGACGGGAAGATCTAGTCAAGGCGCAGTTCACATGCCCTCCAATGCACTAAGGACATGACACCCCTGACGACGCTTGGTTGTGGGTCAGGTGATGATGCGTAAAAACCGTGATGCGTAAACCCGGGGACCTAGACAATTGAGGGCCTCGCAGCAGCTCTGTCTAAAGGGACTGCTGCTGGTTCATAGCTTCAAAAAGCTTCTTCTCCTTCAACCGGATCAATACCAGAATGCCTTCTACAGCAGAGGAGAGGGGGAGCTCTCTGATCCAGTTTAGGATTTAGAGGAGCGCAGACCCTTAGTCCTAATCATTAGCAGCTCATTTCTTGGCTCCACTATACTACTGTTGACTGCACTGCAGGAGATAAAAGGGGCAAATCATGTTGGGCTGGCATCAAAGATGCAGATCGGTCCCAGGAACAGCAGGCTAGCACAACAGCTGCAGTCTTTAACTGCTCCCTCAGCATGCTCCCTTCCCAGACAGTGGATGCACCTGTCATGCTTATCCTCTGCTGGAATGTTTTTCTTGCACAAGGGTGAAACCCAGGCAGGGTGCAAGGTCGAAAAAATATTTCAACTGTGCAATGAATGCAGACAATAGAACAGACATTTAATGGACTGGTGCTGAAAGCTGTTGTGTATAGTACACAAAAATCGAGCATTGGTAATGGTCTTGGTGTCAAACCGGACCAAACCGGGTCACTGGTACCAATTCTGGTATGAACCAGATGACTGGTAAGGACCTTGGTACCAATAAAGGTGACTGGTATTACTACACCTTTCTTTTATAAGGATAGCATCTCAGTCTTTCATGAGAGGCTAGTTGCAGCAAGTAAAGAAACGATGTACTTAGCATAAGACTGTTATTCCACAGCCCTTTTTTCCATTTTAAATGTAAAGTGGATTCTATACATTTAAAACTTGCATTTAATAAAGTTATTTTTCCAATCGCATCATTTTGTTTATTAAATAATAATAAGTATAAGTACAGTGTAAGTGCAGTGTAGGTAATCTACCTGTATTATATGAAGTGTATATGTGTGTATGGTGAGTTTACCAGCAACTAAAGCCTGTATAAAATATTCCAGTTACTGGAACAGAAACCTAAATAAATTTCCAAGAAAGCAGTAGGTGCAATGAACAATAAACTGGTGATGGCTCCTTCATATAAAGGAACTGAAATGCCTGTTCAATTCAAAGTGTCATGTTGTTTCTCTGAACTCTGAATAATGGAAATAGTTGAGTGGTGGCCCGATTTTGAAAAAGTCTGGTTTTCCAGTTGGTAAAGGCCTAGCTAACGAGCAAGGGTAGCTTTAGGTACTTTCTGGATGTATACTTCATTACGAATACATTCATGTTTTGTTTTTAGTTTTTTGAATATGTAGTCTTCTCATGGTGTGATTACACACATTTGCATTTGAGTAAATTTAAAGTATTGTTTTTTTGTTTTAAGAAAAAGTGTATTTTGTAGAATAACCATATTAAATTTCTTTCTGTACACTATCTTGGTTTTAATGACTTCTAATTTCTTTCAAAAACATTATTTCTTGAGAAACATGAAACCTGGAGGGTCATTTTAGACATTATTACACTGCCTTTGAATATTATTTATAATATTTATTAGATATGAAATACTTATTATTTACATTTTGTTGACTGTCTCTTTTTTTTTTGTTAACTTCTCATTTGTGAACTCTACAAGACCCTCATGGCAACAAAAAGGTATGGGGTGCCGTTCGGGACATAAATCAAACTGACACCTCATACATTACACACTGAAACTGCATGTGGTACACATTGAAATCTCATACACTACATAGTGAAATCTCATAGACTACACAGTGAAATCTCATACACTACATACTGAAATCTCATAGACTACACAGTGAAATCTGAAAACGGTGGTGGTGGGGGGAGTATTGGGTGGCAGGGAAGGGGTTAAATTCCTCCTTGCAAAAACAGGTGGAGAGTGGCTGGAATAAATAATCAAATGGTTAATTAGGATCCAGCCACAGGTGTATTTAAAGGGTAATCAGGTGTTAGAGAAGAGTAATGGTGAGGGTGCTGAGTTGTAGAGTTTTATTTTGGGTGTGTTTGTAAAATGTTTGTAAATGTAAATAAAATGTGTGTGAGCGCTAAACTGTAGCATTGCTGGTCTCTGTGAACACAAAAGTGTTATAAGGGATCGTGACCCTAAATCATTAGTAGAAAGACATTTTAACCAAACGGGACATGACATATGCACACTTAGAGTCTTGGGTATTGAATTGGTTAAGAATCCAAGGAGGGGTGGTGATAATGATGAAACACTGTTACAAAACAAAGTGAAACAGATACACAGGCTGCAAACTGAATCTGCAGGAGGGTTAAATGAGGAACTGTCATTGGTTTCATTTCTGTAATTGTATTGCTGCAAAATGATTAATTGTAAAATAAGTTATTGAGAAACAACTGTTGTGTACTTTCCTTTTAAGAATGAATGAATTAACTAATGGTAATAATCACCAAAAGCTAGATACAAATGTTATTAATTTTGTTTGAATACACACCAAGGAAGACAACAGCCGCAACGTGTCTGTGCTTGTGTGTCTGCTGTTTAAAAAAAAAAAAAAAAAAAAAAAAAAAATGAAAATAAAGAAATAAATCTTTTTTTTTTAATTAGTATGTGCAGTTTCACTGTGTGATGGCGAACCCTCACATATAGCCCTCAATATATAAGTGCATTTAGTTTTAAAAAATGCAAGCTTGTTGTTAAAATAAAGCTAAAAATCAAAAACATAAATAAACTGGTGTGCCAAAAGTACTGCCATATACAAGTAGGGACCTCTAGTGGTGAATGTTAATATTGCACAGTCTATTTGGGAGCTGGTCCCTCATTATTTATATTGGCCATATTAAATATTGTGTATTGGATATATGCATACATTGTGGGAGCTAGTGTATTGTTTTGTTATTATCTTTTGGACGTATGTGTACCTTGTTTATGGGTCATCATGATAAAGGGGGGGGGGGGGGTTAGAACTTTATATTGGGACACTACCTTTTTAAATGATTAAAGGTATAACCTGTGGGGGGGTTAGGACTTATAAAAGGAAGGCAATATGTCTTCCAGAGAGAGAGAGAGAAAGAGAGAGAGAGTTATGGTGCCTTGAGCTGCTGGTTTCTGTAAGCTGAACTAAAGTAGACCGGACTGTCTGTTGTGCTGCTGTGGTACATATTTCTATGCACCATGATGCATAAGTTCCCCATTCCCCATTTTTCTACAAACTGGTGTGTTTTTCTTCAAGTCTTTGTCGTATAGAGGTTGGTGTTGCTCAGTTACTAAAGACCCCCACAACAGTAAGGTATATGATCACTGTGTAGTGTATGTGATTTCACTGTGTAGTTTATGCGAATTCGCTGTGTAGTATATGTGTTTACAGTGTGTAGTATATGTATGTGATTTCAGTATGTAGTGTCCGCTTCTGTATACACTGCAGGCTCACCATACAACCATCTCAGAGCTACAGCGTCGGAGGACAACGCAGCTCTGGGGAGTTTACAAGCAATCCCACAGGCGCCCAGCCAGACCAAAGAGGGCGCTGGTGCACGGTGAGCCGATGGCACTCTGGCCAACCTAAGCCAGCCCCCCCCCCCCCCCCCCCCCCCCCCCCCCCCCCCCCAGGGGCTCGGCCAATTGTGAGAGCTACCGTCCACGGACGGGAATGAAATAGTCTGGACCCAAACCGGCAACGTCCAGGCTATAGAGTTCATCCTCCACACTGAACGCCTTTACCGGATGCGCCGCTCAGGAGCCCCCAGCATTGTGTACTCTTACCCATTTACAGGATACGCCCCGTCTGAAACAGAGCCATTTAGCATCACATGCATTACCCCTGCAGCCAGTTTTGCATACTGTAAAACAAAATCAAGGGAAAAACAAGTAATACAGTAGAATAAGTATGCTTTTTGCGATGTCATTTCTGCGTATTTTGTTTTTTAAAACAATTTTCAACTTTTGATGACCAAAAGGCAATTTTTGTAAATGTTCTGGTTTCTTCTGGTATTGCCTAAAACTGGTTTCCTCATAATATGTACCCCCGGAATTTTTTCCTTGTTCTGTATTTATGTTCTGCTAGATACAAACTACTTATTGTTAAAGATTTCAATATTTGCCATGTCCTTAATTACAAAAAAAAAAGAGTTAAATATGTATATAGTAACTAACTATCCTCCTACAGAAATTAAATGTTTTCAAAGGATTTAAGATTCAAAATGGCACATTTAATTGGTTATCAAAAATATGTATTCAAAATTTCAGTCATGTTTCAAAAATATGCTTTTATTGCAAAACATTAACATGCTGCTGTAAAAGAAAAAAAATAGTGATAGTACATGAGTTCTAATATATTCACTCACTTCTTCTGATGCAATCCTCCAGAAAGATTCAACTGGGTTGTGCTCACATTCATCAGTGGTGGGGCATGACTTGTAATTCATACCTGTAAATGTATTTCCTTTAGCTGTTATGCACTATGGCAGAGACAGGGTTAAAGCTTCTGCCAGCAACCACAGGTGTGGCCACTCTCTAGTTAGTGCAGATTGGTGCTAACTGGGGAGTGTCCATCTGCATAAAGCAGGCAGAAAGCCTGTGGTTGTGGAGAGGGAGTAGAGGAGTCGACAAGTTTTGTGGTGTTTTGTTAAACCTTTATTTTGGCCCTTGTGCCCTTTTGTTTGTTATTCATGTTTTTTTTTTTTTTTTTTTTTTAAAGAGTGCATCCAGCGCTTTTCACTGCAGTTCATAAATCTCTGAGTCTCTTTCCTTTTTGTTAAAGTCAACTGTTTCATAATTATTACACTTCATTCCATTAAACATGTATTAAATAAATAAATAACTAAATAAATAAATACAGTGTGGCAAAACTATATGTTTTTTGAGTATGTTTTTAAAATAACATTATCGGCAGCACATGTTTATAAAATCAACTTGGCTTTGTGGTTGTTGTGTAAAATACAAAAAAAATAAAAAATCTTTGTCACATTTATCTTTTTTTATTGATTTAAACAGCTGTGAGCATTTCTAACCAGAAATGTGCAAACCCTACTCTCGCAGATCTCCTTATATTGTATTTAGGAAAGTCTGAAGAGGGTCATTAAATCACCTATAGGAGTAAATACAAGCAAAACTAAAGTGAAAACACAGCAGTATTTAGATCTGGCATGGTTTAGATAATTAAAATAGATTTCTGCATTGCTGTAATGATTTCAATATGACCTGTGCCTCCAGGATGTCCACACCAGGCCAGCCCGTTAGCCAACCAGCCCATCAGAGTTCCATCGAGAGGCATCATCCTTTTTGTGCTGTCGGCGTACCTGTTCACGAGCAGCTGACTGTTCTCCCAGAATAATGACTAAAAACAACAGGTAACAAATGCTACATATTTATTGGTTTACCAAAAGTGTTCTTATTGTAGAGGAGTGGATTCTGTTAAATGATACAGTACATCTCCACTTTCTAATGTGTGATTATGATTACCCAGGCCAACAGCAAACCTGCCACTGCATTAGCAAAACGCCAAATAATTGTATTAGGATTTCGATCTTGTAATAGAACGGCGAAGTACTGCAAACATTTCATTTTGCATTGCATCCAATCCAGTAAAGCGACAAAAATTTGCATATATACAAATGGTGTTACCACAGACATTTCTTTATTTTATATTATACAGTTTTGAATGCTTTTCTGTTTTAAGAGCCTTAATAGAACTTGGTTAAACAGTAATGTGATTTAAATGTACAAAATTATCACATATATTTATATATATATATATATTATATCTATATATATATATATATATTATATATATATATATATATTATATATATATATATATATATAAATATTTTAAACTTTGAATAACCCTTTCATGATTTCACATGGGGACAGCTAGAAAACTCTGCTACTCTTTATATGGGGACATATGGAAGATGTACATGTATGATAGCTATTTTTCGCTCTTATAAAGCAATGGAGCTTAAATATATTTTTGATTGAATTATTATTTTTTTTATATGTCCAAAACGACTTTTTCTCAGCTGTTTAAAAAACTATGTAAGGCATTGTAACAGGGCGAGCAGCCCTGTACAGTTATTTATTTAGAACGGGTTAATAATCATAAGGATCAGTGATCAGTCTTAGTTTTAGTTCTTATTTTGTGTTTGTGATTTGTTTTATTTAAAACCTTTATTTTCACTCTGTGAGCAGTGTTTTCTGTTTAAATGTTTTATTTCATTTTTGTATTTAAATAAATGACGCACAGCGCATCTTTGAACTACTGTACTGCCTATTTGTTTTTACTGTTCCTGCATCTGGCCTGACGTCACCACTCGCCAGCCTGTCACACGTGATGTCAGCAGTAAGATAAACCACAGCCTCCGACTCAGGCCAGAGAGAAGGTGCTGCAATATTTTTTTTTTTTGTTTCTATTATTATTGTGGAAAAAAGATGGGAGGAGGAAGAGGAAAGGTAGGAGGAAGAAGAGGAAAGGGGAAGGTGAAGCAGCAGCTGCAGCAACCACAGCAGCAGAAGAGCTGGTGGACCCGGGATCCAGCTCGGTCTGGACCCCTGAACTGAGCAGCAGATCAGGAAGAAAGGAGGGCGGAAGGGGCCCCCATGTGCTGAAGGGCCTGGTTGGGGATGTGGCAGAGTGGTTCTTGATGAGAGACCCAACCAACGCCCAAGAGAGCGGATCCCGAACAGCCACAGCCCAAGCGTGCCCAGCAGAGAAAGATTGCCTGCTGGTTCCACCACAGCCACTGGAGGAGAGCAGCTGGGTAGCCTTCCTCAACACCATAGGGGTGACATAGGAGTTCTACCTCTGTAGCACCAGCAGAGGAAGAATACCTGCATGTTCTGCCACCTCCACCAAGAGGGGAGGAGCTCAGATGCCTGAGTGGGAGTAGCCCGAATGTCCACAGCCCAAGAGGGGGGAGTCGTTGCATTCACAGCCCAAGAAGGGGGAGTCAGTGCATCCACAACCCAAGAACGGGAAGGCCGAACGTCCACAGCCCAGGTACCCACCAGCAGAGGGAGAATACCTGCTGGTTCAGCCTCCGTCGTACTGGAAGGACTGCTTACCCCTCCCACCTCCACCAACAGAAGGCGAATACCTGCTGGTGGTGGCTCCATCGCCGTGGGAGGACTGCCTGTTGCTCCTACCTCCACCAGCAGAGGGAGCATGCCTGCTGGCGTCACCCCCACCAGCAGAGGGAAGAGGCCTGCTGATCGTACCACCTTCACTTCCATCACTGCCACCACTATCACCCCCAGCACAAGGAGAGGAGCAGGAGATGCCTCTGCCTCCACCTCTGCCAGTAGAGGGCGCACCCCTACAAGCAGAGAGAGAGTCTGCTGGTCCCACCTCTGCAAGCAAAAGGAAGAGACCTGCTGGCTGCACCGTCACTTTCTTCACCACCCCACAATCACGAAGAGAGGAGCAGAAGCTATCTCTGCCTCCAGCCCCACCAGCAGAGGGAGAATACCTGCTGGTTCCACCTCCATCGCCGTGGAAGGACTACGTGCCTCTCCCACCTCCACCAGCAGAGGGAGTATGGCTGCTGGTTCCCCCACTGCAGCTAGAAGGGGAGGAGCCCTTGCCGCCTTCACCGCCATAAGGGGAGGAGCCCCTGCCGCCAGAAGGGGAGGAGCCCCTGCTGAACTCACCGACAGAAGGGGAAGAGTCCCTGTCGCCTTCATTGCCAGAAGGTGAAGAGCCCCTGCCACCTTTGCCACCAGAAGGGGAGGAGACCCTGCCGTCTTCACGGGGAACAGAGCAGCAGGAGCTGCCTCTGCATCCACCACCATCACCACCTGGAGCAGAGCAGCAGGAGCTGCCTCTGACTCCACCCCCGCCAGAAGGAGAGCAGCAGGAGCTGCTTCTCTCTTCATTATTGGAGGGACTGGGGCAGGATGCTGCCGGACCTCAGCAGCCCCTGCATATGTTGCTGAGGGGACCACGTGGGAAAACTGCCGGGTTGCAGCGGCCGCAAAAAGGGCCACCCCTAGCACCACCACTAGTCCTGGCTCCTCTCCTGCCGTCGCCTCCCGAGGGCCCGCTGCTACCATGTCGCGCATTGCCTGGGGATGCCAGTTGGCCATCACCTGGGTATGCCAGTTCGCCATCCCCCGGGGATACTAGCCGTGCACCGCCCAAGGATGCCTGCCGTGCACCGCCCAAGGATGCCTGCCGTGCACCGCCCAAGGATGCTTGCTGGTCCGCATCGTCTGGGACTGCCTGCTGCTCCGCATCGCCTGGGGTTGCCTATGTCTCTTTATCTTCTCTTAGGGTTGCTGTCGGCTCTGCTTCGTCTGGGGTCGCTGAGGGTTCTGCATCGCCTGGGGACGCTGCCTGCTCTGCTTCACCTGGGGACGCTGCCTGCTCTGCTTCGCCTGGGGTAGCTGTCAGCTCTGCATCGCCTGGGGTAGCTGTCAGCTCTGCTTCACCTGGGGTCGCTGCCGGCTCTGCTTCGCCTGGGGTCGCTGCCGGCTCTGCTTCGCCTGGGGTCGCTGCCTGCTCTGCTTCGTCTGGGGTAGCTGTCTACTTTGCTTTGCCTGGGGTAGCTGTCTACTTTGCTTTGCCTGGGGTAGCTGTCAGCTCTGCTTCGCCTGGGGTCGCTGCCTGCTCTGCTTCGTCTGGGGTAGCTGTCTACTTTGCTTTGCCTGGGGTAGCTGTCTACTTTGCTTTGCCTGGGGTAGCTGTCAGCTCTGCTTCGCCTGGGGTCGCTGTCTGCTCTTCTTCGCCTGGGGTCGCTGCTAGTCCTGCAGGACCGCAGGAAACACTGGGGCCGGCGCCTCAGGAAAGGGGGCTGCTGGCTACAAAGAAGGGAGGGGAGGTCCTCCTACGACAGCATGGCCGGAGGCCCACCAGAGGACACTGCGGACCACAGAGAGGGGGAAGGTCAGGAGACCAGTTCCCCCTACTACAGTCTGGCTGGAACCCCGGAAGAAGGAGCTTCCAGTCAGGAAGACATGGGGGGAGAAGGACCTCCCACCATAGCCACTCCCATGGATTATTCCAGACTTCCCTTCTGGGACTTTGAGACTGAGGGGGGAGGTGGCTGTTGGAGCCATGTGTGTGTATTGCAAGGGGGGGGGGGGGGGGTGTTATGTAACAGGGTGAGTAGCCCTGTACAGTTATTAAGTTAGAATGGAGTTTTCTCCTCTGCCCCTGTGCAGTTTATTTTGTGTTTTTATGTTTATGATTTATTTATTTGTGTTTATCATGTATGTAACTCTCGCGAACGCCGTGGGTTGTGTTATTGTATTTATGACGGCGTAGCTGCGTTTGTTTTGTTTTTGTCTTTTATACCGTGAATGGGAAGTCCCATCCACAATTAAAAACCTTGCGCAGAAGGTGGCCATCTCCCTCTTAATTAATTGTTTAATTTATTGCTAATTGGGAAATGGTCACCTGCAGAAAAGCCTGCAGCGCTCTGCAGTTGTGGTAGGTATTCGAGAGGAGGAACGAGAGCGAGAGAAGAGAGAGAAATTTAAAATAATAATCATAAGGATCAGTGAAGGCGGTTGCCCAGCCTGATCTTAGTTTTAGTTCTTATTTTGTGTTTGTGATTTGTTTTATTTAAAACCTTTATTTTTGCTCTGTGAGCAGTGTTTTCTGTTTAAATGTTTTATTTTATTTTTTTATTTAAATAAACGGCGCACGCCGCATCTTTGAACTGCTGCATTGCCTATTTGTTTATTCTGTTCCTGCATCTGGCCTGACGTCACCACTCGCCAGCCTGTCACAGGCATAAAAGGGTTACAGAAATTATATATATATATATATATATATATATATATATATATATATATATATATATATATATATATATATATATATATTGTCTTATTATATAATATATAAACTGTCAGTGACATTCGTCCCTTGTCACACATGCAAATCAATATATGTTTATTAAACAAAAATCAGATTACCATGACGTATAACCACTGTATTCACATGCAGCACAGTAAGTTTGACAGATACAGAGATGGACAAATGCCTTCATAACCTCTAGATTCTGATAATCTCAATAGTTTATACTAAAGTATGTCCAGACTAAGTGTCATCACAACTGAGTAAGTGCCTCTCTTGAAACGTAAAACCTTAAGTGTGACATGCAGTATGGATGGAAAGACTAAAAGATGGACCATGTACCCCAAGATAATCTGTGGAGGTCCTCACCAATTTATTTATTTTTTTTTCACAATTGGAAATGCATTTGCCCCCAGTGTCAAATTGTGCAACCAATTAAATGAAACTGTAAAAAGTTTTTTTTTTTTTTTTTAATTTTGGCAAAAGAATATACAAATGCAATTTTTGAAAACACTATCATCTACACTAGGGTTAAGAGGCCTGAGAGAAGTCGTGCAAGTCATAATAAAAGTGACAGGAGAAAAGTCTTTACCCTACCTTGTTAACTGGAACATCGTGAACAGTTAGTCTGATAAAAGGCTCATAGTCCTTAGGAAACACCTTGCAAGGGTTCTTGAAGATAAAAGCATCCCTGAAAGCCTCCCAGATCTGAGAACAGTTCTTCTCACTGAAATCAATAATCAATTTTACTCCTGTTAATGTCATCTTCTACTTATTATCATTAATGTCTCAGCTGGAGTATAAGAGGTGTCACTGGGGACAAGCTCCTGATATCTTTGGCTATTATCATTCAAATTGTTTTACTCTATTAATATTGAATACTGTATAAAGCAGCACATTATACTGTAGCATACAGTGTATGTGTATGTTTGCAGCTTTCTACTGTTTTCAGTTATTACAATATGCTGTTCATGTACATTATAGTAGACTGTACTGTACTGACTGAAAAGAAATGTGATTAAGGAACACTATTGTTCACCACCAAAACAGGTATATTTGTAAAATACTTCTGTGTTTTAATTCGTTTTGTCAGGTTATTGATGAACACAGTCTTTTTTGACGTCTTAATTAATGGGTTTTACTGTGCAATACAGTAAATGTGTTAAACACTTTTCACAATAATTCAACAGAAGATTCTGTCATTGTAGCTGGTCCTATATGTGATTGTGTGTGTGTGTGTTTTTTTTTTAATTATTGGTCCTATAGTTATAGTTATTATATGATAAGTATGTTGGTCTTTCCTTTTAAAAGGTCTTGATTTCGATAAAAAGCAACCAGATATGTTCTGCATTTGCTCTGTCTCTGACTTCAGCAGAATTAGTCATTTGGCACACCGACAGGCTTGTGTTACAATTCAGTCAATAGACCTTTAGTAATGTTGGCTTATCCAACTGTATCGAGTTGTGTGAATACAAGATAACAGGAATTTAAATCCCAATGAAAGATACTGGCAGAAAGACAGCACCTCTGTATACTTGAAGACACAAATTACAACAAATATAATATAAGAATGGTGAAAGTTGGGGCAGTGTTGATAATATTATACCATGCCTGAAATTAGTACTTGGGTAAAGGTTGAAATTGGTTATTGTAGTTTTTTTTTGTTAGTTTTTTTATTTATTGACTATACGCAATAAATAACAATTACACAAATATTTTCAAAAAAGCAATAAATGCAACTGAAATGGCACTCCAATTGAAAGTTACCCAAATAGCAAAACCATGAAAAGCACCATGAACAGGTGGCCAGAAAGTCTAAACACAATCTTTTATTGCTACTGTAACAAAGGTTAGGTGACAGAAATGTCAATTACATAAATACCATACACTTTTAGAGCCTACTGTAGATTCTAAAATCACCCGAGATCACACTTACCCTACACTGGGGTTCACCACTCTGATGTAATTGTAGCACCTTCCAATGATAATTTCTTCCAGACTGAGTGTTGTGCCATCTCCTTGCCACTGCTTCTCCATGCCTGTTTCTGCTTCAGCATTCTGGATGACAGGGATAAGCAAAGAAAGGATAGGAAGAACATGTAAAAACCAGAACAACAAAACAGAAAATAAAGCTTTCATATCGACTTCCTCACAAAGACAAGCTTTCAGAGCACGGAAGAGAACCAAATGAAATGAAACTCATGCCACAGAACTTCTGAACTTACTGCTTCAGCTGTCCTTGAGTTTAAAGCCTGTTATCTGCACCAATGCCATTGGACATAAAGTCTGAACAAACAAATAACACCTGTTGGTAGTTTTAGGCTTTCACACTTTTATGTTTTGGAATGAAGTCATTCAAAGTGCCTGTCTTCTCATGACTTTTAGATTGTAATTAACATTAGAACAGGCCCTAGCCTATGCAAATGCGCGTGATAACCTACCCTGTCATGATTCACTAGATCAGTGGTTCTCAAACTGGTGGTTGCACCCTTCAAAGGGGGGCGCAGACTGCATCATTGGGGGCGTTAACTTAAAGAAGATCTTACTGCTAACACCTCCAGGCATGTCGCAGTTTGTAGATGACATGAAGTTGACCCTGCATTTTTATTTTTTTATTTTTTTTAATTCCTTGCCATTGCCATTTCTTCACATAGACACGTTTTCATAAAGTAATAGCATGAGGTTTACTTGTGCCTTTTTGTATCTGAACAAACAAACGAAAACTGAAATTTAACGTTGTAAAATGAAGGGGAAAAACTCACTGCTTTGCTTCTCGTTCATTACATTCCACAAAACATATATAATATATACAATCTGTATAACAATCACTACACCACATTTTCAGGAAGTTGGGTACGGTTTAATCTAGGTGTTTCAGAATGACTTGCTTGCCTTTTTTCTTTCCAATGAGATTCTGGCTCGCTGTATGGCAGCACAGTGTGTTTTTGTCCCAGATGGCTTTAGCATAGAAATCAGTATGCGTGCTCGCCTACAATCTGGTTTGTTTACTTTTTGCTGTCTAAAACTTTTAAATAGAGGCTCATTGAAATCTAAACTCCGATATCAGACAAGTGCTGTATATATATATATCAATTATATATATATATATATATATATAGATATATTATATATATATATATTATATATATATTTTTATATATATATTATATGTGTGGGTGTGTTTATGTTTACGTGTCATGTACTAACATTGACATTATGATATATATATATATATATATACACACACCACACACACACACACTGCAGTGTACAAAATTGAAGGCATGTGAAAGAAAACGTTTTTAAAAAATGTACACAAAAGGATTAAAAGATTTAAAAATACTTTATTTTTAGGATGTTTTGGGCAGAAGCCCTTCTTCAGCTGTTTAAAACTATTTTTAAATAGCTGAAGGGCTTTTGCCAGAAACCTTTAGTCTATTTGTATTATAGTAGAGACTTGAACAAGCAAAAACATCAGTTTAAATATTTTGCTTCTTATTAGATCAAAATACTTTTTCAAAACCTCTGTGCTTAGTTGCAATAAAATCATATAGGAGTAACATAGTTTTTAAAGTTTAAAACATTTGTTCTGTCTAGAAAGGGTTATTTTTTTTTTCTTTTTGTTAATTTTTAATACCTCTGTGTTTAGTTACCCCAGATGCCTGCTTCTTTCAAGGTTACAGGCTTCCACGTGCAATAGTCTGACCGGCTTCCAAGAGTGTATGTGCACTAATAACAAAGGCACATAGACAAGCTTTTTTCTAACGTTAACCCTTGTTCAGTTTTCTTAATTCAAATCATTGTAACCTGTTCATAATTTGCAGCAATATTATTTATGCTGGTTTTATGTTCTTTAAACAATATTTACAATTATTACAATATTCTGACAATGTCAGTTAGGTCTGAACTTCTTTAGTTTTTAACTGTAATATGTTCTTTCAACAACAATAATAATGTTATTTGTATAACAGCTTAACTTTAAATGAGTTTTATAACATGTATTTCTAATTCAGATACTTCAGTATAACAAGTTGCTCCTAGAAATGCTAATATTATTTTACTCTGTTGATCTGTTATTAAATCATTCAAGCCTTTAATGAAATGTCCATTTATTTTCATCTATTGTTAACATGTTAGGATGTAATAGTTTTAAACTGACTGAACTAAGTTTTACCTTTTTCTCTGTTCATTCAAAATCCAGTTGAAGTAGATTTTAAGGCATCTTAGCCTTTTGCCAATTTTTGGTGTTGATTAATATGAGGCATTGCCGTAAGCATTTTCTAATACTCCTACCTTCTGTTATCCAAGCGAAATGAAAGTTAAGTAGCGAAAGCAACTGGCTACTTTTTCTCACAAAACTGGAATATGCTAGGCCTTTTGATAACAGCCTGCCAAGTTTGACTCCTTCCAGCAGGTGCTTTCATAGACTGCACACAACTGCTGCACAACTCCTATCTGTTTTATACTGAGTATACAGATCATTTTGAAAGGAACATATCATATACATTATTACTATAATTATTGACAAAGCGAATATCATATTACTTCAATCAATACAGGCCAGTTTAAATCATCCAATTCATGTCTAATAACTCAGCCCGTTTCCAACAGGATTCAAACTTTGCGCCAGGCTCAGCTCGGACTGCTTCTGCAAACACCACAACAGGCCTATGCATCGCAGGTGTGGGCAACCAGGGTCTTCACTTGATACCTGCAAGACACTTGTACACGTTTGCCAGGAACACCCTCCTCACATTCTAACTTTCCCAAATGAGCCCATGTCTCTGGATGACCACTTTCACAGCCCACGCATTCAATTCTCCTTACATTTTGTGGGTCCACATTTAAGTGTGAAAATGACATCCCTTTTGCACTTATCACACCCACACATTAGAAAAGGATTGTTTTCAACTGCTCGGTTCAGAGTTAGTTCTGTACCATGGACAGTAGTCCTGTCTCTATAACTGTTCCCTTGATACATTTCATGTTGTTCAGAAGGAGTAATTTTAGGAGGCAAGCCCTTCATCCAAAATGCAGGGGTGGGCCAGAATTCCCCACTTTTCATACCACTTGGTCCCCAACCTTTTCTCTCTTGCACATCATCAGTGGGCAGACTTATTGTAACCGAATCTGGGTCCAATGAAGAACCACTCACCCTAGCAACTGAGATCTGCCTTGCAAAGGGTTCCAGTGATTTATAGCACACAAGCTCTATACCAAGGCTTCCTGTGACTATTATATATATATTTATATATATATATATATATATATATATATATATATATATATATATATATATATATATATATATATATTAGAAGTCTCCTCCAGTGAGAAATCCCGACGAAGAAGAAATAAAGACAGCAACTCCCGTTTCAATTAAGTCCACAACACAAAGGAATTCTTAATAAAAGCAATAGCTTTTATTTGAACATATTAAAAACGTTACGTTATTACCTTAACCCTGGTTCCCTGAAAAGAGAATGACAACCATTACCGAATGGGAAAGAGCCTCTCTGACCGTCAATCACTGAGCATATATAGAAAAGCTGCCGTATCAGATACTTGCTGTGAGGGGGAAGTCCCCCCCCACCTCCTGTTGAAGAGGGATGTCCTCACAGTAGCACATCGCCATTTTCTTTCGAAAACAGAGGTCAGTTGGGGACACGACCTCAAAGGGTAATGGTTGTCATTCTCTTTTCAGGGAACCAGGGTTATGGTAATAACCTAACGTTCCTTTTCAATTTGAATGACAACCATTACCAAATGGGAAAGCTGTACCAAAGCTGTCGTGGCTCCAGATTACTGACAGTACAGCTCCCTGACGATAGCCTCAGAGACCACATGACGCCTAAGGGCATGCCGCCTGCAACACTCTAGAGTCCAGAGAGGGTCTCGTTCGGTTTGTAACATCAAGGCTGTAAAATTGCACAAATGTCTGACTACCTGTCCATGTAGCAGCATTGCATAACTCATCCAAGGAGGCGCCATGAAGGAAAGATCCCCATCCAGAATCTTTCCGTCTCAACCACAGCCAGTTGATGCTCCTTTCTGCTGCTTCAGATAAGTTCTTCATTGTGCAATGCAACTCTTGGCCACTGAACTTGAAGTCTCTGAAAAACCGGGTTGTAGAGTGTGCCACAAATCCTAGACAACCCACCTCAATTGGGTAAACTCAGACACTCCTTTCTCGCTCTTCTGCTTCAGCAGCTAGTTGAGGATACCGAAGTTTCTTCCTCTCATACTCCTCATCCACAGCATCTTCCCATGGCACTGTTAACTCTACCAGATGAACAAGGCGTGCTGATCCAGACCACAAGACAATGTCTGGTCGAAAGTTGGTGGTGGCAATCTCAGGTGGAAAAATAAGCCGTTGACCAACATCTCCCAGAATCTTCCTGTCTCTAGCAGCTTCCAGTTGTCTTGGGCGAGGCTTGGTTTTAACACCTTTTCTTGGTGGTTGCTCTCCTGGACAGAGAAATATTGTTTTTTATGTGTAATGCTTTGATGGAACTGGTGGCAACTTATTGGTCTGGTTACTCTTGTCTTCCAATGCTAAGGCCAAACATCGCAGCACCTGGTCATGGCGCCAAGTAAACCATCTTTGGCTAAGACCCACCTTACATCCTGTCAAAATGTGCCTTAATGTTGCAGGTGATGAACACAATGGACATGAGGGATCCTAACCCACCCAGAGGTTTAGGTTCTGTGGTGATGGGAGAACATCATATGCTGATCTGATGAGGAAACCGATCCTGCTCTGTTCCATTGTCCACAGGTCTTGCTAGCCGATCTTGCGTTGTTCCACACTCTCCCTTCTCATCCATTCTCCCTGCTTGGCCTGGGAAATGGCCTTTATACACCCGATCCTCTCCTCCTGCTTTTGCAACTCATTGACTACCAGCTTCCTCCAGCTTCTTTTCAACTGTTCCATTTAACCTTTCCAAAGTGAAACAGAAATCTGTGTTTACTGTGTCCCACACACTTTTCTCACAAGCTCTTGGCCATTTAACTCCAGGCTTGTGCCTGTTGAGGTTCTTTTCTCTCTTAATGTTATCCATGAGTCATTCCCAGTGAAAACCATACATGTGTCATCAATATACAGCACGTGGAGCTCACTTATTTGTCTGGCAGACATAATGGCTATTAAAAATGCCACTTGCAAAGAAACAAGGCGCAGTTCCACTGACACCATGGGCTCAAATGGAGGACCCATAAGGGCCCGCAGTACGAGTTCTAGATCCAACATGGGGGCCATTCTTTTCTTGTCAGGATGCAGCCTCCGAGCCCCTTTAAGAAATTGCACCGCCAGGAAATGTGCCCCAGGGGACACTGAGTCAGTTTTGTCATGGCACACTGATATTGCTGCCAGGTATACCTTCAAAGTGCAAGCTGATTTTCCTGCATCAAACAAGTGTTGTAAGAAGGTTAATATTGTCTCAATCGGGCAAGTCACAGGATCGTGACCTACGGCAAGGCACCAGTCTTGGAAAACTTTCCATTTGTATGAGTACTGGGCTCTAGTGCTCGGCGCCCTATTAGACTGTAGTGTTTCTACCACTGCATCTGGCAAACCTTGTCTGAATAGATGGCTCCGTTCAACGGCCAGACCCAGAGTTAGAGTTAGAGTTGGAGCTGGGCTGGGTTCAGGAGCCATAATAGCCCCTCCGCTTGGCTCAGGAGGTCCTTGCGAGCTGCCACGGCTGATCCGACAACATATCGGAGAGGAGAGCAAACCAGAGGCATCTGGGCCATCTGGGTGGAACCAGCAAAACCTGTGCTCTCTCCACCCTGATCCTGTCTAATGTCAGGGCTTAGTAATGATAGAGGAGGGAAGGCATACAATAGCCCCTGTGACCAGGGGTGAGCTAGCGCGTCTACTCTCAAGGGGCCCCCGTCTCTCTCCATGGAGAACCATAGGGGGCAGTGAGTGGACTTGGCTGTAGCAAAGAGGTTGACTCGTGCAAGCCGAAACCTCTCCCAAATTTGTTTCACCACTTGAGGATGCAGCCTCCACTTAAGCTGTCTGGAGCTCCTCTGGACAGGATGTCTGCTGCTTTGTTGTCCACACCGGGGAGGTGAACTGCCCTGATGGAATGCAAGTTTCTGTGCATCCAGAACAGGAGTCTGTGCGCTGTGTGGCGAAGGCCCGGTGAGCGCAGGCCGCCTTGGTGATTTATGTAGGCTACCACCGTGGTATTGTCCATCTGGACCAGCACATGTTTGTGGGCTAATTGCTGGCGAAGAAGGAATAACGCCAGACTCACTGCTTGCAGCTCTTGCGCATTTATGTGCGCTTGCTGCCAGTTTCCCTTCCACTGACCTCTTATTCCTCTCCACTTCCAGACCACTCCCTAGTCCAGGCTGGAGTCTGTAGTGATCACTTCACTTCCAAGGGGAGATCTGAGGAGCAGATTGCCGGGATGGAGTCACCACTCCAGTGTCTTCCAGCATTGTCTGGACACTCGCACCAGCCGGTACCGATCTCGGACCGGGTGCACCTTGTGTGTATTCACCCAGGCCTGAAGCAGGTGCATTCTCAGCAGCCATAGTGGAAGGATTGTCGAGGCGGCTGCCATCAGCCCCAACAACCTTTGATATACTTTAACCTGCAGGAGAGCGTCCTCTCTGAATAGGGAGAGTGTGGTCTCCAACGACCGAATCCTGTCTTCCGACAGTGAGGCAAGCAAGCTCACAGAGTTCAGTTTGATCTCCAGGAACACTGTGGACTGAGACGATATGAAGTTGCTCTTCTGTCGATGTATTGAGAGCCCCACCTTCGCCATATGATCTATGACCTTGTGCGCACCTCTGCATGTGCTTTTGACTGCTCGCAAACCAACCAATTGTCCAGATAGTTTAGGATCTGAATACTCCGCAGCCTGGGTGGAGCCAGTGCTGTATCCATGCACTTTGAAAATGTGCGGGGGGCACACCAACGAGAGGCCAAATGGCAACAGGTAGAATTCGTACATGTTGCCTTGAAAGGCGAAACGCAGATATTTTCTGTGCATGAGACGGATCGGGACGTGAAAATAGGTGTCTTGCAGGTCGATCGATGTGAACCAGTCGCCCGGTTGGACATGCTGAACTTCCTCTACTTGAGGAACAAGTTGAGGACCCTGAGGTCTAGAATTGGTCTGAAACCGCCATCCCTTTTTGACACCAGGAATTACTTGAAATAAAAACCACTGAGGGCATCGTTTGGGCTTACCAAGCATACAGCATTCTTCCTTTGAAGATTGGTGATCTCTTGCTGAAGGAGTATTGACCTCACTGGTTCGAAAGTGGTGAGGAGAACACCAGTCCTAGGTGCAGCCTGGGCATGGGTCATTGCCGTTGGTCAGTCCGGTTGTAAGGGGGTTTGGTGGCAGCCGGGGCCCCTCAGGGGCGGTCTCCCTTGGGCTTGAGAGGTGGGGGGTCTTTCTTAGGTCCTGGCCTCATTCTCCAGCCGGAGAACTGGTTACCCCTGGTCTGCGGTGGTCCCCTGCCGCTGTCCTTGCCTCTGCCTCTGCCTGCTTGCCTACTTTGGGGTGGAGGGAGGTGTGCAGACCCTTTTACCCCAGCAGGCTGCGAACGCCACCTTGGGCACTGACTGTAAGCCAGAAGGCGCAAAAACTTTGAGGCGACCTCTGTGGCCTTGTGGGACCTCTGAAGGCTCACATCAATGGTCACCTCAAAAGTCTGCCCTGGTGTAATGGGGGCATCCAGCAGTGCCACCTTCTCGGTCTCTACAACCTTGGCTTGTGTCAGCCACAAATGCCAGCGACCTCCCTGATGCCTGACCTAACTCCCTGATTAGGTTATTCATCACCTTAGCCAGTGCCTTGAGCTCTCTCCTGCAGCCCCTCCGCCAACTGGTCTTGGTAGAGTACCAGTATGGCCATGGCGTTCGCTGCTCGCATTGACAGTGCTGCCGATGCGTAAGCCTTTTTTTAACATCGCGTCAGTTGTCCTGCAGGGCTTGGACGGGCAGGTTGGGTCCTTATCCCCCTTGGTGAAGGTGGAACAAACCAACAAAAAGAACAAACAAAAGCCACTATCAGTGCAGTTGTGTTGCAAGATATTGTATCACAATTTTAAGCTTCCAACAATACTCCAGCAGGTTGTCTTACATACAGACCACCACAATAATTATTATGTACCATCAGTATAATGCTGTTTGACATACTTCATAACTTCATAACTCCTATATAGGGGTAAAGTCTAATATATATATATATATATATTCAATGTCAAATTAAATGGTTTCCAATCACACACTGAACACAATTATTCTAGTCCTGTGCACTTATCTGCAGCTTGACAGGGTTCACCACTCAAACAAAAGTACTACTACTTGACTGTAACTTCACTTAATCTCTTTGTCCAATTTTTACAGGTTCTTCCTGCAGTCTGTTCCTCCAGCAATTGGTCTGGTCTGGTCTGGTCTGGTCTGGTCCCTCCAACAACACAGTCTGCCCTACTCTCTTCCTGCACTGTGCTGACAACACAGCTTTTATAGGCAGTTCATATTTAAATGAGGTAATGGGTAACAGGTAATGCAATTAGGTTCCTCAGAATGTCAATCAATTTTACCATTTGATCACCAATGTGCTAATAATAAATACAACAAAATAATAAAACACACAAAGCAAAAACTGAACATACAGGTAGTAAATAATACAAAATAAACAACAAAATAAAGACTTAATAATAATTTTGCAGCCTCCATTGATGAGAAGCAACTTGGAGAGACATGGACATGTATTTGTTGACACCACCCCACTGTGTAAACCAATGTTCATTCCCATTGTTTACCCATGTTGTAAGAGATGACTATGGACAAGGAATACCTGTGGCCTAAACAATAATTGTTAGCAGTGAAACTCTGAAAACATAGGAAAGAGCTCCTCGAGAACTTCATAAACACTTTTCATCTCCTCCGAGGTGTCGCAAATGAATCTAAAAGCTGTCTTCCCTTGTACAAGGTGCAATCACCTTTTTTGAGTGAAAGGTGTATGTGGCAGAGATAGATGTCTCTTTGATAGAAACAGTTTACCTTATTTGAAGTCTTCCCACTGATGATGGGAATGGGACTGTAGAGATGGAAGCTCTGCTAACAAGATTTAAGTTTTTGCCGGTATCAGGCTTTTAAAGACACACATGTGGTGGCTTTGACAGACTCACTGACAGCTGTTGGAAGCAAGCTGATCTTTGGGATGCAAATTGAACATTTGTGAAACTGCATGTTTGTTAAAATGTTGTAATAACTGTACTGTGTTTTAAAGAATATAAAGCCAGCAGAAATACGAAACAAACTGTTAAAACACACTGTTCATATAAAAAGTTATAATATGCTCTGTATTAACCTATAGTTATATTAGAACATTCTATATCCTGTTTATTCTGTTATAACAGTGAAAAATATTATTGTGTCTTTGTAAGTCTGAGTAAAAAGGGATCTAGGTTCAATCAAAGCGTAAAGGTGCCAGTCTGTGTCAGGTATATAGTAGGATCTGTCAAAGAGAATGCAATTCATTTGTTAACCTTGTCTTTGCTTGAAATTGAAGGAAATAACTTTTTGGCAACTAATGCGCTTTTTAAAGTTTGGGGGGGTTTAAAAGCCAAGGTTTCTATAATGAGTGATCTTTTACATATAAGAAATACCTCCTGGTACAGGAAAGCGGAGTCAGTGGAAAACTATACATGGCTTCATTAAATCATAAAAATTAATGACGACCTGGTAAAACAAATGAGAGGGAGCCATAGCATAGGACCATGTTATGCCATACATCTGGGAAAATGCTTACAGAAGATTCTTCTATTAATGATTGATGAACTCAACAGAGAAGCAGGTGGTTTGGAACTTGCCTGAAAAGGATTTTTGTAATAAACAGAGAGTTTAGTTTAAAGCATTGAATAGCTGTAATGGGACTGTTATATTTTGACTATGTTCTTGATAAACTGGATTTAAGTGAAAATGATTGGATATATAATCGCAGAATTTCGAAGTTTGATATGAGCCTGATATGAGTATGTTTTAGTTAATTGTTAAACCACATCTATACATGTAATGAAGCCAACCTATTAAGAAGGATGTTTTTTGATATTAAAAGGGAAATATATTTTGAACACAGGATTGGAATAATTAAACCAAAGTAACTGTTATATATTAAACACATCTTTATATAGGTATATATTCTTCATATATTTGCACTGTATTCACTTGCATGCTATGTTCATGAACTGCCTGGTACCAAAAAAAGAATAACATCAGTTCAAAAGTTCACCTTACACATTTTGGAGATGTAGGAGATGTATGGGATGATGGCTAATTAATCTTATAGAAGGAGTTACCAGTTGTTTTGAAAATGTTGTTAACTTGAAGGACAAGAGTTGTTAAGGCGGGTTAATGTTTAAGATTTAATTAAGACTTCTGTCGTAAAAAGCGAAGCAAGAACTCTATAAAAACCGAGGTAAAATCCTAGTCAAGTATCACTCAACTTGCTAACTACAAGCTGATGTGATCCATGCTCTAGAGATCTCTAGAGAGCTGATTGCTGTTGGTATTTTATTTAGAAGTCTTTGCCTTTGAAGACAGTTCCTGTCCTTACATTATACTCTACACTTCCATATATATTTCTGGGAGATAAGAACTATTTAGAATTTATATCTGTTTTATATTGATGCATTGCTATAAAGTATAGGTTTTATATTTTAGCTGTGGAGACGTGAAATATTGAATACTTTACGATTTAGCGGTGAGCGTTTTTTAGCTTTATGCATACACCTCCCAGATTGCCTGTCAGTTGGAATTTGACGTAATCTGTAAATACTAAATCCATGTTTAAGCATTTAATAAACTGAAAGAGCACTGATACTTCTCTGATTCGTTAAGACTTCAAATCGAATGAGTCTGTGTGAGTTTCTTGTTTATTATAAGTCATCTGGATACATTGCAAGCCCAGTGCACGAACGATCCACTTACAGGAGTCCTAAACATCTCTATGTCCTCCTGAACGTCTCCCCTGAGTTCAAGAGTGTGCTTGGAGTGTGTGTGTGTGTGTGTGTGTGTGTCTATATATATATATATATATATATTATATATATATATTATAGATATAGATATATATATATATATATTATATATATATATATATATATATATATATATATATATATATATATATATATATATACATATATATATATATATATATATATATATATATATATATATATATATATATATATATATATATATAATATATATATAAAAAAAAGAGTATGTGCGAATCTGACCACTATATTACACACACTTATTGTCTCTGTAAGTCGCTTTGGATAAAAGTATCTGCTAAATGACTACTTAATAATATTCCAGTTCATATCTCAAGTATAGTGAGAGTGGCAGGACTAGTCCATCCTGTAGCCAAGTGTAGTTTTTTAAATGTCCTTGTCAGGGTGTGTCCCTGCCCCTGTAAATAGCCCTAATTATCAAGTTAAAGTGTGTGTGCTTATTGTTAAAAAAAAATACATATTTTCTTAATGTCAATAACTTTAATTTTTTTTGGTACATGAAATTAAATGTATGTTTTCTGTTTATTTTTTAACAATGTAAAATTCAAAACAATAATAAAAAAATGCAAACCACCTGTAACAGGGGGTGTTCTGTTATGTTATGTTCCTACCCAGAAACACCTGCCTTGCAACAAACACCATGTCCTCTCTATTCCCTGGTGTTCCATTTGATCATACAGACTCTGTAAAACTGTTTCTCTCAGAGACTCAGGCAGCAGCAACTGACGTCTCTCACCAGACCTAGTATCTAGCACTACAGCAGCCCATCTCTCTCCTGGGTATTACACCACTGCTTCAGTAGCAAACGAGCAGTGCGGCTCAATTGTTTCCTTTCCAAACCTTTTGTTTCCTTTTTCACATTCCAGTACTTCCGAAACTCCCTCAAAGCTGAACCAGAGTTCTGAAACTGCTTTAAATCTAATTTGGAGTAGCCTGGGAGAGCTGGTGCCTGTGCCTCTGGCATCATCTGCTGGCCGTTTAAACCCTCATTTGTCACATCTGCTCTACACCTATGGTAAAACACAGGCCCTCACGCAATTCTGGTTCTACAGCGCTTCCCCTGTATTCAATATGGAACAAGCTACTCACTGCTGCTCTATAGCCTCCAGCTTTGCTGTTTGCAGATGGCATAATGGGTTGTCTGTCAACACAACAAACTTAAACCCTATATTCATCCCCACCAGTCCTGGTGTTCTACTGCCATTTGCCTTAGCGGGGTGACTGGCTACGTCTTTGACAAAAAATCTGCAGTTTGGTAAAACATTTCCTATGGCCTCAACATCTAATTCTAAATAGCCCAAATACGGGATTTCTAGCCCATTCGCTGCTGTCAGACAAAGTCACCCTACAGTCTGTAACAAATCAGTTTGTTCCATCAGAAAATGTTCCCTGAAGAATTTCTCTGATACGGTACTAACCTGACTCCCTGTATCTAATAAACATGGCAATAACACCTGTCCAACCTTAATGTTAACTATGGGGCACTGTGACAAGGTAGCTGAGTGGACACAGGTGCAAAAATGATGTAGTGCAGGAATGAAACAGACAGAGACTGTAATCCGGTTTGGAAAGGTGTTTCTTTATTTTTAATCCAGGTCTGGTGACCAAATAATAAACCCAGGCAATACACAACAATGTGTTGTGCACAGAGGAAACAATAACTGGTTGTGGTCCAAACAATGAACACAAATTATCCGCCCCACAATAATACTTAACACGGTCACCAGGCCTGGGTGCGTGCAGTAGTGCTCGTGGTGGATGATAACAGGTTATTTTATGACTGTGATGCAGTGTTGTTCCAGCTTTGTGTCGTCTAGTGGTTCACAAACAAGACAATTACTAAATCTGATATTCAGACGAATCAAAACTGATATTGTTCGTTTTGCTGGCCGCTGCGGGCAATCTTTAGCTATGTGACCCTCCTCTCTACAATGAAAACAAATCGTTTTCCAGTCTTCGTTGTATTTGGGCCGCTCTTTCCCAGTTTGCTGCACCCCGAAGGCAACTACCTAATGTTAAACTTGTTACAGCCTCGATCAGTTTCTCTAGTGTTTTGCTCTGACTCTCCATCGCTTTCACTACATCTTGAAGTGTGACTGTCCTTGCATCTCTCTCTCTTACCATCACTCCAGACATTTGAGAGCCAGTACAGACATCCACTACACTGGTTTATTCTCCTTCTCAGCCTGCAATTTCCCTTTCTCGCATATTCCTAAGAAAGCCATTTTAGGTTTCTCCCTCACCATTCTTTTTAAGGCTTTTCTCAATGACATATCCCTAATCCCCTCCACAAACTGATCACGTAAAACATTTTGTTCATACTTCTGTCGCGCATCTCTGCACACTACCTAACAGTTGTGATAGTGCATGCGAATACCTGTGTACAGCCTCACTATCGTTTTGCTTTAGTCCATAAAAATTTCTCCATAACTGGGGCATGGATCTCTTTTCGCCAAATACCTTGAGTAGAACTTCTAGTATCTTTCCCGGGCCCAATGACGTGGTTACCATCCGCATATCAATCTCCTCTAGTGCAAACCCCTCTAACAGGGATGTGATAAAATCCACCCGCTCGTCCTGATTCCATGCCGTTCGTCCGACACTCCAGTCTCTCGCAGCCTCAAGGTCTCCCTCCCGATGTTGGCACTTCACCGACCAAACCAGCCTCTAACACCAAGTCCCCACTCCTGGTATCAAATGTAAACCCCTCAACAGGGCTGTCATTTCTTCTTTAAACAGCCCTCACCCAGGGGTCTGGGTTCTTTTTCAGGGTCACGGTTCATTCACCAAAATATAGGTAGGAAAGAAGGGTTTAAGACGGGTATACAAGGGAAAGAGGTGAATAATCTTATTCAGAGCAAGAGGGTGGTGGCAGCCTCTGTAAGAAACAGACACACATTATCATCAGGCATTATACTGATCATTTTTGATCAGTAAGTGTAACTCAAAACCATAAATTATATTTGTACCTTACATTTTATTTACGTTGTGTTTATGAGAACATAAAAAAAAAAAAAAATGGCGTATCCTTACTTTAACAACACGTTTAGGCTCATGAGTTTTTTAAAGATTTTTTTTTTTTTTTTTTTTAAGTCTTCTTCATAAATGAATCAATGAATCAGGCTTAGATCGCGCATTGACACTTTTCCCATTTGGCTGAGTGGATTGTGTTGTATTTATGAAGTGTATGCGCAATGTATCACGTAGCCTTGTTTGCTCGCCGGTCACATGACAGTGGAGTGAGTATGGCTCCTTCCTATCAAGCTTCACCTATCGGAAATCCGAACGCACCTCTATGTAGCAGAGCAGCGCTGTCTCCCTGGAGGAGTGAAAATGGCTCCTTTTCCAGAAGAAGTTGATGTCTTTACAGGCCCGCACTGGCGGATGAAACATCTGGTCGGTGTTTATTGTGAGAAGGTGAGTCCTCACGGTTGACTAATTTATTTAACGAGGTTAAAAAAACAAAACAAACGGAAGCTTAATCTACCCGACAGAGCAAAGGAGAATATTTGTTTACGTCTTCGGTCCTGCTACGTATTTGATTATATGTACATGTTACTATTTTGAACTAAAGATTGCTAAAGTGCAGTGTGAAGTAACATACTGTTTTGTTATGTGTGGGGACTAGTTTTAAATTAAGAAGGTTTTTGGTTTGTTTTAGTTTTTTTTTTTTTTTTTCTGCGTAGTGTTGCTTGTCAACCCTTCTAACAAGGTTAGAAATATACGAATACAGATTTAAATAAATATTTCAACTCATTTTTAAATAACATAAATTAAATCTTGTAAATCTGTACAAACACAATACAAAATCTATAACGTTACATGTATAAATCGAAACCCACAACCCATTCCAGTAGTGTACCTCTAAAGTGATAGTTCATAACGGAAATAGTATGTTACAGATTTTTTTTTAAGCCACTAAAATCATTCGGCAGAAATATATTATATATATATATATATATATATATATTATAATTATATATATAGTAATATCTATATTATCATATATATAGTTATATATAGTTATAGATATATATAGTTATAGATATATAGATATAGATAGATACATTTTACTTTCTGTCTTGCACAGTGCCTCTCCAGTGCATGATTAATATCTAGCTGTTTCTATTCTGTGAAATGTGGGCATTTTTCTTCTTTCAAATATTTAAGGGTTAACTTTTTTAGTACTGTATAAAACACCAATAGATAAGACTGTAATTTTAACCAGTGTCTGTGTAAAGACTAATGCTTGTATTTTATAAACATTACGAAAAAGGTGATCTGCAAATAAACTGCTCAATAGCATTTTAGTGTGTCACATCCTGGCACTTCTATGTTCAGCCAATTACGTGTATACACAGTGTTTAATAATTAATGATTAAATGAATAGAACATTTGTATAATTTAGGTTATGTATAGTTTCTAATTGTAGTACGTTAGTTATTGGTTCTCAAAAGTGTATGGTGTTTAACATTGGCTGTTTAACCACAAATTATCATGTTTTCCTGTACTGCACTGTAGCTGTCGAAGACCAACTTTTCAAACAACAATGACTTCCGATCATTTCTGCGGTCGCTGTGTGACACATTCAAGGAGTTCAAGATGCACGAGCAAATTGAAAACGAATACATTATTGGTTTGCTGCAGCAACGCTGCAGAACTATTTATAACGTTCATTCGGACAACAAGCTCTCCGAAATGCTCAGTCTCTTTGAAAAGGGACTGAAGAATGTTAAGGTGAGATTATACATTTACCTTCCTACTTGCATCGCCCATAAACAATTGTCATATTTTATGATATTTAACACATTCTTGGTCCCATGCTTGGATTTGTTTTCTTAGTGACCCAAATAACATATAGACTTATTGAGTGTTTAGTTGGTTATAGACTTGTTTAGTTTATGACTCCCTCCCTCCGAAATAACACACAGGACAGAAAAGGCGACGTTGTTAGATTCTGGCTATTAGACATCAATTAATCTGTTTAGATAGTGGAACTGTCTTATAAGAAGTGAGCGCTGTCTGCCACACACATTATTTCTATATCATTGTGCTGAAAAGTTAAGAAACGAAATATGTAAATATTTGCATTTTGCTAATGTAGGTTTGTATTTGGGAAACTTGTAGGTATTAAATAAATAATACCTGTTACTACTATTTCTAAATAAGAACATAAGAAAGTTTACAAACGTTGCTTGTTTGGTTGTTAGTAGCTTATTGATCCCAGAATCTCATCAAGCAGCTTCTTGAAGGATCCCAGGGTGTCAGCTTCAACAACATTAATATCTGAAATCTGTCGTATTTCAGTTTTGACAACTTAAAAATGTTAGATTAACCAGGTCAAAGTGAACTAGTATATATACAGTATGCATTAAAAAAAAAAAAACATTGCAAATCTGAATATCAATAAATTGAACCCCCTGTATTTCCCCGCTCAGCACTGGGCACTGCAGAACACAGCCTGTAGAGCAGGCAGAACTAACTTGGTTGCTGGTATTGAATAAATGGTTCCTGTTTCCGAAGACGCTGAGTCCCGCGTTTGGATTGCAATGTTTTACTGTGTTCTATATTGAATATGTATCTTGGTAAATAGACCTAACCTTGCAGCTCAACCTTCTGGGATAAGCCATAACAAAGAAACATTTTCAAGAATAATGTCTGCATACAGGCGTGTTAGTGAGATGGGCGAGTTTCTGAAAATTTGTGCACAGTGATTTAATTTCCTGCAAAGGGTGAAAGGGTTATTTTAATTATATTTCTGCGTACTGATAAAACATTTGTACAAAGTACTGGGAAAACTGTTTGTCAAGGTAATTTTTATATTTTGATTTTCAAAATGATTTTAGGCTACATTTTTGTTTTGTTGTATTTTAATTACTTTCCCACCTACCAGCTTCTTGGTTGTCCGGTTACTAATATTGATGTTTAAACCAAATAACTCTGAACTTAATTTAGGACCCGTTCACCAGGGTTGCCAAATTTCTGCTGTGTTTATAGTCCAAAGTCACTTAAAAAATAGCCCAGTTATTTGTTTTAACTAAAAGCAAGCTTATTAGGCCTATGCAAAAAAATAAAAAATAAAAAAAAAGCTTTCATAAGAAAAGATACCTTATATAAATTTGATATAAACTACAAGCCCCAATACAGCTCATCCTGTGTCCATGTACACGTCACTGTCAACAAATCCGTATTGAAGTCGACAAATCAACATTCAACATTGTCCTTCACTTTCCTTCTTCGCCAGATAGTTCTTGCACAACTTTGAGGTGTGTTTTTGGTCATTATGTTGCTGAAGAATGAAGGACTGCCCAACTAGCCGTAATCCTGATGGATTGACATGTCTCTGAAGAATGCTATGATAGCCATGCTGGTTGAGCTTGCCATGCACTTGGTAAAGATCACCAACTCTGTCACCAACAAAGCAACCCCAGACCATCACACTGCCTCCTCCATGCTTGACAGTGGGAACCACACATACAGAACTCATGCGCTCACCCTCTCTGCATCTTACAAATACTTGGCGGTTGGACCGAAATATTTCAAATTTTGACTCATTGGTCCATAAGACTGACTTTCACTCCTCAAACGTCCAGTTTCTATGTTTTTTGGCTCAGGCAAGTCTCTTCCTCTTATTCTGCACTCTTAACAATGGTTTCTTTGCAGCAATTCTTCCAGTTAGGCCAGCTTCACACAATCTCCTCTGAACAGTTGATGTTGAAGCATCTGTACTTCTAGTAGCATTTAGCTGAGCTTGTATTTCAGGGGCAGTTAATCGCCGGTTTTGCAGACTTGTCACTCGAATGAACTTGTTCTCTGATTCTGAGGTCACCCTTGGCCTGCCTGTGCTTGTTCGGTCCTCATGAGTGCCAGTTTCTTCGAATTGTTTGATGGTCTTGGCCACAGCAGGTAGAGACACTTGCAAAGTTCTTGCGATATGTCTTAAAGATTGACCTTCATTTCTTAAAGTAATTACAGACTGCCTTTTTTCTTTGCTTAACTGAGTGTATTTTGCCATTTTCTGTTCCCTTACATTCAGAAATGACAAACTTGTGCCTATGCTACCTATATTTGTAGTAATCATGGACCCTCACCTGTTAACAATAATTGGTGACAAAAGGTTAATTAGGTTACATGCTAGTTAACTCCGAGAACATCTAATTAATACACTTTTATACTTAGGCCAGTGTTATACATGTTTTAGACTTTCAACTGACTTGGACTTCAGACTGAAATCCTCTTGCTTTGGGTGACCATTTCATTGAAATTGACAAGATTTACATTTTCATTTAAAAATTACATTTTTGAATGCAATTCACTTATGATTATCGGCTTATATAAGTACACATATCTCATAATTAAACATTAAGTGTTTATAGACAAGTTTATACATTTAAAAGCATAGATAATCATGAAAAACCTGGTTTCAAGCAGGTGTACTCAGACTTTTGACTGGTATTGTGTGTGTGTGTATGTGTGTGTATATATATATATATATATATATATATATATATATATATATATATATATATATATATATATATTATATATATATAAAAAAAATATATATAGTTTTTTCTGGCTTTGTGTACATTTAACATGTTGAGATGAAAATATAAAAAAAAAAAACATGGGAGTTATAGTAATACAGTAGGTAAGATATTAAAGTTGCTTTCACTTTCAGATATTTCTGTACGTTTTAGTAGTTAGACAGCAGTTAAATGGATGTTAAAATGTGTGTGTTAATTGGATTGCTAGGGAACTTTAAAATAAATTACCTACCTGCTCAACTTTTTTTCGTGGAACAGTATTTGAAAGGCATCAGCTGAAATGGTTTTGATGTTAAAGTATTCCTTTACAGTTCACACACGTACATTTAAGTGCTTTCAATCCAGGAAAATTGTTTATGACAGCCGTGAAGACTTTTCAAAGTTATTCAGCTGATCAGAACATTTTGTAATAATTTTGGAATACAGTATTTACATCCATAATGTTTTGTGCAAATTGTAATGTGGTTGCATTTTTTAAACATTTCTGTTAAATGTTTCTGGAAAATCACATGAGCGAAAACGAGGCCATGCACATTGATCAGTTTTTCAGATTAATATCGAAAATTGTAGCCCCTTATCAGCAAAAAAAAATGTTTAGGGTCAGGTGGAAAAAAAATAATGACGGTCGGTTAACCCGAACCACACTTTAAAAAAAAAAAAAAAAAAAAAAAAAAAAAAAAAGAAATTTGGCCTTACCACATTAAAGTATCATATTACAGATACGAGCAGTTGTAAAGTGCAATAAAATCAGTAGTGAAAGATCAAACTCAAATAAGAGCAAAAAACAGAGACTACAGTAAATAATTGCATGTAAGAGCGAGTTCGACAAAGAGCAGTTAACTTCATTAGGTCATTAATAAGGCGACTATTACTTAGACATGTAAGTAGATTTTATTGAAGGAATCCTTGCAAACAAGCTAAGAAAAGTGCTTGCTGACAAAAAGCTATTCAAATGCTAAACCTGAGATGCTGCTTAAAGTCAGAGGAGCAGAACAGTAATTGAGAATCTAACTCATTATTTGATTAAGTGTTGGTATCAAGCTGCATCTGGTGCATTACGTACGCACGTTGTGTACTTGCTTCTGTCTCAAGTCGATACCTGCTTCTTCAAAAAGTGAAATTGTGTAGCTTGCTTGCATGACACTGGATCACGAGTCGGGTAGAGCGTGCCAGTGTGAAAGTCTTTAGAGATGCTGAGAGCCAACAAGGTAGTGCGCTGCACGAGGTGAAGCAAAGATTTATTTGGTTGTTATTATCTGTATAAATGTCATTTTTTAGCAGAATAACATTGTAAGTGCAAAATCTGTTATTCCTGCCAGGGATGAAAATTGAATGAGCATTCGCCCCCCCCCCCCCTGTCAAATAACACCCTTGTTACAGATGTTTCATTATGGGTGTACTTTTCTGAGAAATTGCTTAGCTAACAAGTGTGCTGCTGGGAAAGGATTGGGAAATCTTCAGACCAAAAGCCAATATGGAATAAAGCCAGAGTTCACAGCTCTGTGTTCAGTTAGGTGTATTTTACATTTTCACAAGGATAAAACTAGTTATAGCTTTATAGTGTTTGTTCTTTGGTGCTGACTGCAGAGTTTACTATTAACTAATTTAATCTTTTTTGACAAGCAGGGTTAAAAACACACACAGTCTTCTGTTTATGTGGATAATTTAGATGCAAAGCAAGTAAACACAGTAAAATGTATTGTTGCCGTACAGTAAACTATTGAACAGGTACAGTATGCTATTTGTAGAATTATCACACAACAGTGAAACATTTGCAATTAAACTTTCTAAGGGAATTCTTAAGCATAAGTTATGCAATCCAAATGTGCATCATGGTAATCATCTTTTTCATGTTGCTGATCAATCAGATTTGTTATTTACAGCCAGGGCAGAGATGTTAAGTCACTGACCACAGGGAACCTGTAATCGTTTATTCAAATAATCGATTAGAAAAGTGTTTCAAATCATTTAGAAAATTTACTAATCGCATAATCATTTCTATAGCGTTAAATTACTCAAGCTCCTGACAAATAATAATAATTAAAAAAAAAAAAAAAAAAAAAAAAACACACACACAGGCATTCTTAAAATTGCAGGGTGATACCAATACTGTAGCAATGGGTAACAGATGGTTAGAATGCACCATTGCACAATATTAAAACTATGTTTATCCAATTTAACACAAGGGACTACAAAATAGAGGTATTTTACAAAAAATGAGCTCATACAATACAGTATTGTCGGCAGTCAAGGTGTAATTATTTTTACTTAAACCGCATTAATATTAATATGCAAACCGATACCAAACAGAACATGAAGGAGATTGCAGCCAGTAAACTGATTGCTTAACTTTATATCTACTTTTCAGATTTGACTACTGGTCAGAAGGCATTCAGTAATAGATAAATTCTGTGTTGGCCAAGGCATTTATTGACACGTTAATGCTTTTACCTTTTTTTTAAAATTGCCTTTGAGATAATCTAATGCATTCAAGGGTCTGCAGTCCCTTCAAGTTAATCACTGGATGCTGTTTATATTCTTTTTTAGAATGAGTATGAACAGCTGAACTACGCAAAGCAATTGAAGGAGAGGCTGGAAGAGTTTACTCAGGATTTCCTGCCTCACATGAAAGAGGAGGAGGAGGTATGTGTGTTACATCAGAGTTTAAGTTTCATCATGTATTCTTGTCATTAAATTGTTTCACCAGGAGTGATCTGTTTCACAACTGTCAGATTGTATGTACATAGGAGTGATGCATAATACACAGTTAAAATACTGGTTGTGGATTTGTGAACTGTTTTGTTACAGAAATGTTTGGGAAGTGTTAAACTGTAGTACTGGGTAAGGGCCTTTTTATATGGGTTAGGATAGCAACTTAAAATGTATTTCATTGGAAATAGGGGGACTGAAACAAATGTTTTGGGTATTTTTGAAAATGTTAGTGCATTTTTTAGAATTATTTTTTAAATATTTATCTGGACTCTCACGTGGTCACTAGATTTGTTTTTTTGTAAATTCTCTAACCATGTTAATTAAGAATTTATAATTTGTGAAAAGTGAAAAAAAAAAAAATACTAAAACACGTTATTAACACGGCATGGTCATTTTCATTTAAAGTTTAAAAAAGAAAGATATTTAAACATGCACATCATCTCAAACAAAATTCCAGTTGCATTCAGTTGTTTGTAATGCAAGGTGTTCCAGCCGATGCTGATGGAGTATTTCACCTATGAAGAGCTGAAGGATATCAAGAAGGTGGTGATTGCTCAGCATAGCTCACAGAGGAGCTGGGACACAATGGAGCTGTTAAAGGGGCTAAGCCTGTGGAACCAAGCTGAGGAACTTCACAAAGTGTTCAAGTACTCTGCAGATGAGAAAGTGGATGAAGGTAAGCAGTTTGGTGGCGATAATGACCAGGAAATGGTGAGGGTATTGTGTTAAACCTTCAACAGAACACCTTGTGGAAGATAATAATTACAAACAATAATGCCCCAGGTGTTCTTTTCAAAGTTAAAGCAGACTTGGGCTAATTTTTTTTTTTTTTATCTTTCTCTAATGCACACTCTTACCTCCATAACTTTTAGGATTGTTAGGATTCTCCAAATGGGAACTAATTATATGCTTTCAGTTTTTACAAAGTTGAAAAACAAAGGTGTTTCTTGCTATTAAATATCGTATTCCTTCAGATTTTAGACTCCCACCCTCATTTTGAGGAAAAAATAAAACACAATTTAAAGAGTCATGTTATAGGGTCGGATTTGTGAGTGCTGACTATTTACACATTGTACAACTGAAAAGGGAATTTCTTTTTAAAAGGTCTTTTAACCTTGTTGAACTGCAGCAGTGAAGATCTCAGTGCTAGGCAACGTTAACTTTTCTTGTAAATCAACCAGTTCTGCTTGTTCTGCACCAACAAGAAGTAATTAGAGATTGTCGTGTATAATCAATTGGGTATTTGAACAGCATACTGGAACTGTGGTACATTAATAAGCAATTGGCCAATACGAAATGCCAATATGAAATACAGCATTGTATTTGAATTCACAAGTAATTTAACAAAACAAATGCTTGCATTAAGACACATTATTGAATTCACAAATCAATCAAATGTTATCTGCAAGAAACTTATGGTATATAGGTGGGTTACGTGCGTATAAACTTTTTTTTTTTGTACGATACATGGCCTAGGTAAGGTACACAAAGAATGTTTCCAAGTTTAATTTTCAACACATGACATATGGGGCCAGATGTTTTAAGATATTTAAACCACAATGCAGTTTACAAAGTAAAATAAATCTACAAAACTAGAAACAAACAAAATTAACACAAAAGGTTCATTTTAAAGACTCAATTATTCCAGAGTGGACTGTTGTTTGTCTTCTACCTTGGTGCCAGTTGTATTTTGGTGTTACAAAAATAAGAAAGCTGACCCATGGTATCTCATTCTGATTATGAATTACTCAAACTGTGTATGTACTGTTTAATTTAATTTAAAAACTGGTTCTTTATTCTACAGGCTGAGAAAGTTTGTGAACCCCAGTGATAATTATGGAAATTCCATAGTTTTACCATGATAGCCGCTTGAATCAAAACCAGTCTTTTCTTAAATATCCAATAAGGTTTATATTAACCTATTCCATGTCTTTTGAAACAAAATTATGTATAAATTAGATATTAAATTAGGTAGATCTTCAGGGAGGCCCCACCCTATATAAAGATCAGAAACTTTGGTCTTCACTATACAGGTGTGTGGTAACATGTCATGCCACGATCAAAAGAAATCTCTGAGGACCTCAGAAAAACAGTTATTGATGCTCATCAGCCTAGAAAGGGTTACAAAACCATTTCCAAGAATTTTGGGCTCCACCAATCCACTAGCAGACAGATCTACAGATGGAGGAAGTTCAAGACCACAGTCTCTACCCAGGAGCAGTCGTCCTACCAAAATCTCTCCAAGAACAAATCGAAAAATCATCAAAGAAGTCACAAAGAACCCCAGAGTAACATCCAAGGATCTGCAAGTCACTCTCACCTTTGCCAATGTGAGTGTTCATCCCTCAACTATCATAAAAAGACTGAACAAGAATGGTGTTCATTGAAGGATAGCCAGGAGTAAACCACTGCTCTCTAAAAAGAGCATTCCTGCCAGTATGAAGTTCACCAAAGAGCACATAGATGATCCACAAGACTTCAGAAGCAGTGTTCTCTGGACAAACGAGTCAAAGGTAGAACTTTTTGGCCTCTGTGAGAAACTTTGGCGAAAACCAAACACTGAGTTCGAACAGAAGAACTTCATCCCAACCGTCAAGCATGGTGGTGGGAGTGTGATGGTTTGGGACTGCTTTACTGCCTCAGGACCTGGATGGCTTGCCATCATTGACACAACCATGAATTCTGGATTGTATCGGAAGATTCTAGAGGAGAATGTCAGGCCATCCATCCGTGAGCTGAAGCTGAACCGAAAGTGGGTCATGCAGCAAGACAGTGATCCTAAACCCAATTGAAATGTTGTGGCAGGACCTGAAAGCGAGCTGTCCACGCAAGGAAGCCCTCAAATGTCACCGAGTTGAAGCAGTTCTGTAAGGAGGAATGGGCTAAAATTCCTTAAAACCGATATGAGAGACTGACCAACATATACAGGAAATGCTTAGTTAAAGTCATTGCTGCTTAAGGGGGTGCCATCAGTTACTGAATCTAAAGGTTCACATACTTTTTCATACATAGATAGTGAATGTTGAATCATTTGTGGATAAATAAATGTTGAAAAAGTATCATGTTTTTGTGTCATTTGTTTAAATAGGTTATCTATTATTAGGACTTAGGTTAAGATCTAATAACATTTTATGGGCGAAACGTGTGTTTCTTTTCTTTGTGTTAATTATTCTCAATATGTTTTAGAAATTAAATGAATTCTTTTCAAATGAAAAATCTTTGAGTGCGGACCGTTTCTCATTTTTTCACTATATCCGTTTGGTCTACGCATCGTATTGTGTTGCTGCTTTTTGTGATGCTTTTTTGAGCGCAGGGTTTTCTTTTGTTAAATTAGGTTTGAAATATGTGGAAATCCTAAGGGGTTCACAAACTTTCTCGGAAGTATGTGCAATTTATTGCTGTGTATTGTATCGTCATCTTTTAGTGGGATTTCTGTTTTGCAGGCTTTGAGAAGGACACACAATCTGTTCATGTTTCCCACCTTCCTCCTGAGGTAATTCTGAAGGTATTCAGGTATCTCAGCCCAGTGGAGCTGTGTCGCTGTAGCCAGGTCTGTACAGATTGGTCAGAACTCACTAAAACTGGATCTCTTTGGAAGCATCTCCATCCTGTCCACTGGGCCAGAGGTAAAGATCAACTGGGTTTTTCTTTATGGCTTTTTGAAAGCTACTGTTGCTCTAATGACAATTTCTATGGAGTTCATGGTCTAATCTTTTAAATCTAAACACTGGTTCATACAACATATATATATAGCTAGTTGCATCACCATCTTCTGATTTTTAGTATTTTATGCAAATATCATTTGTGTGTAACAAACAGTTCACGAAATACTCGAATGTTTTCATTCAACAACATTGATGTACAAAAACCATTTGTCTTCTAGAGCTGCTTATTTCAGTCACAAGATGAGCTTAAAAATTGACTCCACTCATCTATTTGTAAATAAAATATATATTTCTGAATTTGTGTGTGCTTAACTTTACGGCTTAGTTCACAAAAGATGCCTTTCAAACAGAAACTAAATTAGATTTTTAAAAGACTGTTCTAACTTGGAACATCATTTTGCATCTTAATCCAGGACATGTGTGAGAAGTACTGCTAGTCTGTTTATAAATGTTGAGGTTAAAATATTCCTTAAGGGTGTGCAGGATTTGGATCTGGGGTTGGAGGTGGCTGGGTTCAACCAGAATTGGACCTAGCTAGGTCAAAAGAGGGTATTGACAAAAAATAAAATAGAATTTTGTGCTACTGGTCAGAAAATCATTTTTACACAAGCTGTACCTTTGCTTATGATTTTATTTACTTATTTAATTTATTTTTGTCCAGGTGATTATTATAGCTGCCCGCCTGGAGAGCTGGACCTGGAGCCCGATGATGACTGGGTAAAAAATCGAGAAGATGAGAGCAAAGCCTATCAGGAATGGGATGAAGATGCAGATATTGATGAATCTGGTGAGTCTAGGCTGGGAGTTAGTAGCAGTTTATCTTTTGGTGGTTTATATAGGAAAAAGTAGCAAGGTTAAATATGTTGTTGACTTTATTAAACATCACATGAGAAATATCCATCAGTGCAGAAATTACTGGATGATGATTCTTAAGAACACCAATAATGGGGCTCCCAAGTGGAGCGTAAGATAAGCCATGTAGCCTGGACGTCACTGGTTCGTGTGCAGGCTATTCCACTGCCAACCGTGGATGGTGCACAATTGGCTGAGCGGCTTAGGTCCGCCAGGGTGTTCTCAGCTCACCGTGCACCAGCGACCCCTGTAGTCTGGCCGGGCGCCTGCGGGCTTGACTGTAAGCTGCCCAGAGCTGCGTTGTCCTCCGACGCTGTAGCTGAGGTGGCTGCATGGTGAGTCTGCAGTGTGAAAAGAAGCGGTTGGCCTGCAGCACACGCTTCGGAGGACGCGGGTGTGGTAGCGGTGAGCTGAGGCTAAAAATAATTTGATATTCTAAATTGGGAGAAAATACAAAAAATAATTGGCGACCACTAAATTTAAAAAAAAAAACAAAACAAAAAAAAAAAAAAAAAAAAAAAAACACCAGTAATGGTATAATAAACATATTTACAGAAATGTGTTATGCAGTAAACAAGAACAAAGTACATACAATATTTCTTTAATTTCCATTGATTTGCTTTTGTTTTAAAAGGTGTGGAGAACATCAGTGTATAATCGCTGTTTGTTTTTTCAGAGGAGGCTGCAGAAAATTCCCCAGCTGTTAACATTGCACAGAGAGAGAAGCACTTGCTTAATGGGATGATTAAAAATCTGCTTCCAGTGGTCGGACTGTCTGTGAAGTCTCTCATCCTGGCATACAGCTCTGCTCTCTCCAGTAAAATGGTATGAACTACAAAATAAAAAATAAAACAAATATTTTAAAAAAGAAAACTCAATTGTTATGGCATTGGTAAAATAGTGAGAGGTTTATTTGTTTTGTATTTCAGATACGACAAATGCTTGAACTTTGTCCAAACTTAACACACTTAGATCTCACGCAGACAGACATTACTGACTCGGCATTTGACAGGTACTGGTAAATAATTTTTACTGTTTCCATGTGTGTAGCAATAGTTGATTTATTTTAGTAACTCTGGATTAAAGCTGCATAATTGTTTTATTGACTGCATAAAATCATGATATAAACATACACAAACATATATGAATTAAATATATATATATATATATATATATAATAATTGATGGAGTAAAACAGTTGGAGTTAAAACTCTTCATTTGACAGGTAAATCATTGCCCTATCACTTCCTTGTATGTGCAACTATGTGTGAAGCAATTGGTGTGTAGAAATTTTTGTAATAAAAAAAATAATAATCCCACTTGTGTTGTCTTCTGGATTTTATCATAGCTGGTCGACAGTTGGGAGTTGCCAGGCGCTGGAACACCTGGACCTGTCTGGCTGTGAGAAGATCACAGATGTGGCATTGGAGAAACTGTCCAAGGCTCTTGGAGATCTCACAATGCCAGATGGAAAAGAGGGAATTACTAAGAATTGTCAAAACAATTGTGCAAAGATCTTAAAGGCGCATCAACAGATCAGCCTGCAGGCCAGCACTGAATGCGGTCTCCGTATGTGTGGGCATCAGACACTTCTCTTTAAAGGCAAACCCGGAAGTGCAGTGAGCGTATCCTCACGGGTCTGGGTGATAAACCGAGCAAACCTGGTCGATATTGAGGATGCGGCTGAGTGGAGGCAAACAAGCGCTGAGGGTCTTCGTCTTGTAGACGCTCCACCAGCAGGCAGCACTTCCAGTTTAGCTTCTTGCTGTTGCAGAAACAACAATCGTGGCTTAAGGACTAGTGCCTATAGGCAGCAGCTTACCTCTCCTGCTTCCTCAGCACTTTGTGGCCATTCATTCTGCTGTTCTGATACAGCACTAAGGACTATTGAAACACTCCCAGAACCCTCTGCTCTGTGCAATAAAATGTTAAGGACTAGACAGACAGAGGAGAAGGACATGGCTTGTTCTGGGAGTGAAAAAAGGACAAATCAACCCAAAGTCAGGCGTGCTCTGAAGTTTCTGAGTTTGTCTGGATGTTATCAGATCACAGATCTTGGGCTAAGGTAAAAACCCAGCTCCTAGAATACACTGCTGTAAAGTATTTAAGCTCTGCATACAGAAGGAAACTTTCTGGATGTTTCCCGAAGTGGGTCCTGGTTTGTGAAAATGTTTCCAGAGACCTTTGACCAATCAATTTCCACAGAATATGGCATGGTTTTGGACAACTGCTAAAATAAATATTTTTTATTGATATGTTTGCTGACAGTCCAATGCCATGTCTGTTCAACATTAAAGATAGTGCCATAATCATAGCCTTTCCTTCATTTCCAGATTGTACAGCGGGAATGATAATGCATTTTTAAAAAAGGAAACATGGTCATTTTTTAAAGGCATTTTCTCATACACCTTGTATCCTAAGTTGACCAAGGGGTTTGTTTCATTCACTACGTTAGTTAAATATTTTTTGTTATTCAATTTAACATAACATCTTTTTACTTTTACCCCCCCCAAAAAAAAAAATGATATATATATATATATATAGATATATATAGATATATATGGGGTGGGGTTGATGCATGAAAAACAAGCTCAAGGTTTTCCATCAAAGGGATTTAGCCGTGCCTTCAGCTGTCGGTAGTCGATTTTGTCAATTTTACAACAGCTTTGATCCATCTTACCTTTTTTTACTAAAGTGACTGGGACATGGACGAAAACACCAGGAATTGTTAAAGATTGACTGAAAATATTATATTGTTAATTTGAAGCAGAGCGAGAGCCTGCCAAGAATTCTGATTGGTTTGTGTTTTAATAGCTTTTTCTTCTGCTTCTTCCAGAGCCCTCTCCTTGCATGGCGGTCTTCCTCGTTTGGAACATCTCAATCTTTCTGGCTGCCTGTTCATTACTGAAGTTGGACTTCAGGAGTTGGTCTCTGCTTGTCCTGCTCTAAACGATGAGCACTTCTATTATTGTGACAACATTAACGGTAACAAAGCGTTATGTACACTACTCCTAAAACAATCAGTTGCAGTGTCTTTGCACACTGCCTGCCTTTGGAAAGCCGCTTTTTTTTATCTAGAAAGAAAATAGTGAATGATTGACATTATTTAAAATATGTTGCCAAACCCACATTTATCTGTTTTAAAAAAAAAAAAAAAAAAAAAAACAACCTCATCTTGATTATTGCAATTCTTTGTTGGTATACCTGCCACAAACTTAGAAGGCTTCAGGCTGTTCAGAGTGCAGGTGCCAGGCTGCTTTCTCATACTTGTTGTTCTCAACACATTACTCTAGTGCTTAGGTCCTTACATTGGTTACCAGTGAGCTGCAGAATTGATTTTATATTTGCTGTAATAACTTATAAGGCCCTTTATGGATTAGGGCCATCCTATCTCCAAGAACTACTAACTCCTGTATATTCCTAGTTTTCTAATGTGTGTCCGGGTGTTTTTTTCGGTTATCATTTAAAAATCGAAAACTTTAAGCTCTAATCATAAGAGAGGTAAATAATGATGATAAACACTTTTCTACATAGTGTTACAGTATTTACTACCATTTTGGTTTCGTTGTGGTAAAAAAAAAAAAAAAAGGAAATTAAAATAAGGGAATGATGGCAATCTAACAATATTCAAGTTAGTTACAATAAAAAATAAATAGTTAAAACCTTAAAGAAAACCAGTTGCAAGAAAGTATCAAACATTTCTAAACTATTGACCTGAAAAATGAAGTTTTGCAAATTGTGCAAGGCCTTTTACTTTTTATCAGGACTCTTTTCAGAGATGGCATTATTAGGGGCAGTAGAAATCCATGTGCTTGAAGGGTAGTGTTTGTTGACAACACTGCTATACAGAAAATATGTGGTATAGCAAAGTAATGAGTTTCTGTAGCTCAAATCTTAACAGCAGTTTCTAAATAGACATCATTTACTGTGTACTTAACTAATATCACATATTAACATCACTAAACATAGTAAAATACTGTACTGTGGCCACTGTTTAGAGCACTTATTTCACTTTGTAACATTATTATGCAAATAATTCCAAACATTACATTATTACTAAGTGCATCTGCTATCTTTGTGTAACCTGTTTATCTTAAATACAGTCCTAAATAGCAGTGAAATTTATAATACTTCCGGAGTTCAATTTTGAGACAGATTCTTCCTATCTGTTTTTAATGACATCTCAGATAAAAAATGGTACACAGGATATTTGCATGTCCTCCAACAGTATTATCAAATGTTCACAATAAATGTTCTGATTAGAAACATTACTGTTTAAGTAAATTTGCATGCCTAACATTAAAAATCAGTGATTTTATTTAACAGCAAATACTGGGAAACAAACCTTTTTTTTTTTTTTTTTTGAAGAGGAAAGGTAAGTGGAGGTAAGTAATACATTGAGAGTGGTGCAGTTTTGTTATTTCAATTAGCTATAAAATGAAAAGGAGAAATGTAATTGTAGGTTGTTCATCTGAGGATAAAAGTACAAAGTGGACCTCTTTATAGAATTGTAGGTGTACGGTAGCTGTTTCTGTAAACAACTGTTTGGTTTGGTTACCAGATTTTATTGATCGACACTATAATCCTGCAAATGCTATGATTTTGTACTACCTGCTCTAGTGTAACAATTATTATTCAGTTCAGTTGAAAACTAAACACCTGCTTGAGGTACTCGGGTGTTCCGGCAATTCAGTTAATAACTAGAGTGATCCCCTTATATAAAGCTGTAGTCGGGGTCCAGAGGTAAAATGTATGTTTAATTTGAATAGAAGTGCTAGGGGGCAAATGGGAGCCACAACCATATCGCTTTATTACCTGTTCCATAAAGAACTGCCTTAAAACAAGAAAGCGCTGTATGGAATTTACAAGCAGACAATACAGCAGGGGTGGCCAGTCACGATCCTGGAGGGCTATTCCACTCCAGGTTTAACAGGTAAAAATATGATAATGAACTACTTCAGGGTTTGGATGGAGGGTCAGTTGGTTCAATTAAACAGTTTTAAACCAGGAATGGAACAATTAAACCAGGAATGGAAGACCCAACTGTGACCACCCCTACGGATACAGTGATTCGGTGACACCAGCATTAACTCAAGGTGAAACCCAAAGTTGATACTATGACCATGTTGTAACTGCTGGTTGGCTGGTTTCAGACCATTGGGTCTGATCTGGACTATGTTTACATAAAAGTTAGGTTAGGTAGTCCAAGATTAGTACAGTGTGGTTTAGCCTGTGATGTTTAAAAGGTAAATTTAGCAATGACAAAACACTTACAGTATGTTGTAACCTCCATACAACAGTAGAACAAGTTACACTTTTACATTAACTGCTGTTACCTTGTATTGGGGTACAATAAGTTTTTTTTTTTTTTTTTTTTAAATGTTTGTTTTTGTGCTATTAAGTTGTATTTTGTATGATAACCTTTAACCATTAGACGACCACACAAATAGAACATTTGTGTTCTTGCATTCCCACAGTACAAAGGTCACCTTTACACTGTTCTATTAGAGTATTTGTTAGAACTTTACAAAGACACAGCATCAAATGGGGAAAACCATGTGTTGTACATTTCATTTCTAAACTTCCTGTTTAGTAATTTGAGTAGATTGATGTAGTGGGAACCTTTAGTTACTATGAATCTGTATTTTAAAAGTACCTCTATTAAATCAGGCTGGTTATGTCATCTCAAATGACCACCATTACAATGCCAAGACCTCTTGTACACGGTTAATGAATGCTTTTGTTTTAAGAGCACCTTTTCTTTCGAGCTTCAGTTTTAAAGTAAGTTTTTACAATCAGCCAAAAAAAGGAATGCATCATCTAACCACCTGTCTTTTAAACAAACCTATGTTGCTGTGACTGACCTCCCATATAAGTAACAAAGATTGAAACCCATTTGTACAGTTATCGCAAATGCTGTTTTATATATCTCTGGAAGCTCTGTTGGTGTGATTTAAGTAATTAACCTGGTGTGCCTCTCCTCTTTTTATACAATTTAGCATGTGCAGTTCTAAATTGTATAAACATGCTTAATGATGTGTAAGTAAATACCATGGTTAAAGACAAGTAGTGAGGTCTGAATACACTACCTTGGAAACCAGGGTCTCATTTTTAGGTAGAAGCGAATTCTAAGACTGATGCTGACAAGACAAGGAATATTCTGAAATAGATTAATCAACAGTTCATTGTACAGAGAGGTATCCAGACCATAAAAAATGAACAGCAGCGTAAGTTTATATGGGAACGTCCCCATAATTAGACACTGACAGCATTATACTTGTATGTCTTTCTACACAGGTCCCCATGCGGATACCGCCAGTGGATGCCAGAACCTGCAGTGTGGTTTCAGAGCATGCTGCCGTTCTGGGGAATGAACTCCTCCCCCGCCCTTTCTGTATGCTTCTCATAGCTGTACAGGCTTTACTTCATGCACTTTACACTAGGAATAACATTCAATGTATTATCCTTCAAATGTCCTGTACAAGGATGGATTTGGGATAGCTTTTGTTCTCAAAATACAGTTATGTTAAAGATGTTGCCTCATCTCAATCTGCTTTAATTACATAAGGAAAAATATATGTAAGTAAAGGTTGTTTTGTTAATATCTTGAACATGGTTATTTAAAAAACATACTGTAGTTGAAAAATAAGGGTCCAATATGGAGTGGTATATTCAATGCTTGGTAATTTAGATGTATGTTGAATAAACTTCTGAAAAAAATACAACTGACTTTTAAGGTTATTTACACAATCAGATTAATACCCATAATTTAACTATTAGTTTTCCCACATTTGGAAAATAACCCCATTGATATATATGCCCAGAATTTTACTTTTTTAGCAATAGCAATTCACCTTCAAAAAAAAAAAAAAAAAATAATAATTTACCCACCTGAGGTACAATTCATTATTTTTCATATTTTTGCTAAAATTTGAAAAGGATAAACCCCAAATAGATGCATGCAAATGTATAGTTCAAAGGCTTTATTATTTAGCTTTAAATAAATGCTGTACAATTAATTGCCATACCTAGACTGCTAAAACTGCTGGCCCACATGCAAATAGTGAATTTAAAGTATTGGTTTTCCTTCAAGTAGAAAAAAAAATACATGTACATGTTTTTAAAAAAAATAAAATAAAATAAAAAAAAAAAAAAAAACTTTAAATGTTGTTTGTGTGGGTATTAAAAATACAGTAGTCTCCAGCTAAGAGAACACCCCTCGACATTATATAAAGCTATTTAACTTAGTGGACTGAATTTTTTTTTTAAATGTAGTGATTTATTGTAGTGGTTTTTCATGATGTGCTTTTTTTGCACTGCACACTAGCTTTAAAGTTTAATGTTTTGTGAAAATAATTGAAATGACAAAAGTGGACAACATACTGCAGCAACTTTTAATTGTATTTCACTGTGTGAAGTGCTCTACCTTTTGAATTTTAAGTATGCCTAATCTATCTAGTTAATGTTAATATGCTTGTAATTTCACCCCTGCCTGAGTTAGTGCCCCCACCCCCCACTTTTGCCTTAATGACAATCTGGTATTTAGGCATATATTGTGACACTATGACAAAACTTAACCATCCTTAAATATACTGTAGTCACAGCTTTGTTTTATTTAATATTCTGTGGGAGTGCATGATTAAATGTAAACTACTGATCTTTTAATTTAATAAGGTAAAAATACAAAAGGTGTTCTTTTTAGGACCATACCCCATAAAATTCAGGACACATACAATAGGAAGAAATTATGTTGCAGTTTTTAGTGCTATAGTTATGGGGTTTAGTACCAATATAAAAATAATTTGCTATCATTTGTGTAGAAAAATAACAATAAAACATTCTTAACATCACTAAAAAGAACATCTTTACATGGTTATATTTATCAGAATAAATTAAATTGTAGTCAATGTGTATAAACATTTGAATTAAAATTAGGACTTTGAGCTGTGGTATTTAAATTGAAAAAAAAAAAAGTCCTTATTTTTATTTGAGCTTTTTTTTTTTTTTTTTTTTTTTTTTTTTTTGTGTTGTTTTTTTGAGCACTAGGGAAATCGCCCTATCTGGGGTTATTCTGAGGTTATCTCTAAAAATAAGTGTTTGATGTAATCGAGTGGGATTCCTTAGTACTGTACCATGTCCTAGAAAATCCAGCTGGGGAACATATTTGAAAAATATATAAGGTACTTTAACATAGCACAATAGTGGAAGCTCGTATAATTCCTATTAGCATTGATGTACCATATGAAGATTCCTTTTACTACTGGTGTTTGGGGATGTCAAATCATTGCCAATGCTTCCATGGTTTGAAACTTTTGGTGCAACATCCTGATAAAGTGGCATTCTTTATAGTCATCTTGTATATTCATACACTACAATACCCAAATAGCAAGTAATCTGCATCTCAAAGTATTACCTTCATTAAAAAAAAAAAAAAGCTAAAACTGAAAATATAATATACTGAGTTTGGACTTCATCAAAGAACATCATAGCTCTTCGATAGCTAGGATGTTCATAGCTATCGGTTGCGGATGAGTGAAGCCACGTACACCCACACTGAGAGGACATTGTTTGGGTAAGGTTGGACATGCACAGCCAGGGCAAATTCCACATTAGAAACTTCAATGTTGTGCACACCAGTACTGTATACTGCTTCAATGACAGGCCTTATTTCAGAGAAAGACATCTGTATTGGAAATCCAGATATCTGAAAGAAAAAAAAAAGGTTAACATATTTTGGTTCAGTCTGACCATTACAAAGTTATTCAACACTGCAACACAACAGTTTGTACTGTTTTCAATGGATGTTGTATTTCAGGAACCCGAAATCCTCTCTTAAGATTTATTGGAAAAGCATGTATACTTATACTTATCTCCTACCATAACAGTCCATTGAATTGGTCTTTCGTCTGCATTACAAAGGTTACTCACTCTGTAGTCTCCAAGCAGGCTTTGCAGCTCCATCCTGTGGTCATCTCCCACGTCCTTCCCGTGATTCAGCTCCAGTTTGGGCAAGAATTGCCTCAGAGTCGATGTGCAGTACCTGTTCCAGCGTGTCGGATGCCTGGGCCGCCATTCCATGATCTTTTCCTTTAGAATCTTTTCTATCCTGTATGAGACAAACATTGTAAGATTTTTAAATATTTTTGTTTACCAAAAAATACATTCTGATACTTGGTGGAAATTACCTGTCCTGCAGTTCAGCCGCGGCAGCCTTATCTGTGCGGCAATACATCAACTCTTCCGGCTGAAATAAGGAAAAGAGAACATTGAAAGAATTTTACAATTTTGTTTCTGTTTCTGATTGATGCAAGTGATCAAGTAAGTTACATTTATAATTTGTACTGAAGTATCATGGTAGTAGGTATGATTTGCTGAGGAAGTTGCAGTGATCAGAATCTCTAAGGTGCTACAGCTGCTTTCTTTTGACTAATATAATGGTGAATAAAGAAAAGTCATATGCTCCATGGAAAAAAAACTCAGAAGTGGATGTCACGAGTCCTAGATTAAAACCTCACATGGGCAGTGACCAGACTAACTTCACTACAGGACTACACTGTAAACAATTATTTTTGGGCTGTGCCATACCTGGATACTGGAGAGACCTGGGTGGGAAAAACTTCTTGAGAAGAAAGGCTTCCAGAATTTGGACTTGCTGATGTCAAAGCTCATTCTCATTGGTGTGTCGTATTGCTGTATGTTAAACCATACCTGGAAGAAACATATTATCAGCATTATTCTCGCTTGAGCTTTTTACATGATGCCACACAATATGAAAAAAAAGAAACAGTACAATGCTATTTCTCCATTCAAGCACATACAAATCATTTTAAAACAATTGTTCTGATCAATATAAACAACTAGGATGACATGTACCATTATTGCTTTAAAGATTTCTTTTTTTTTTTTTTTTTTTTTTTTTTAAATACTTACATTATCAGCATTAACTAGGCAGCCAACGCTTTGCAGTGGGCAGAAGGTATCATATTGACTATAAAATTGTCCACTGCTGGGGTTCCAGATGACATACTGACTCTGCTCATAAGTCAAAATGTATGCAGTTGGTCCCTGCATAGAAAGACAATATTTCTAGTTATGAGAATGGAAGAAAATACATAACAACAAATGTTATTGCTTACCTTTGATTCTAATAGACCAAAAAAAAAGCAACTGTTTAAAACATAGACATCCCAGAAGAGAAACTTTAACTGTTTATGATTTTATAACCAGTATTCATGATGGCTGTTAATGTCTACGTTGAGTATTCTATATATACTGTTGTGAAATACAATACCAAATTCTTAAATTTAAAAATTACACAAAAAAGTGCCCCTTCGCTTATTGTAAAGCTCACAATACTTTGTAACTTTATATTCCTTCTCACCTCAGGAATAGCATTTCCAATGATAAGCCAAGCCTTTTTGCCCATTGCCAGGAAATAATTGCACAGCAAAACAGCATGTTCTTCTTCGTCCCCTGCCAGAAGGTCCAGGAATTGCTAAATTAAATATTTCAGCACATTACAATGTCGTTTGTTTGCAATAAAGTAAAACAAACACAAACTCCCTTAAACAACACATTGTTCCATTGGTCAGTGTGTTGCCTTCTTAGGGTCTTAATTAGTTAAAATGTAGTCATCTGCAAACTAACAACTGCGTTAATTCCTGGCTGCTCTAAATCTGTGTGGAGCAATCACAGTTTTAGTCATAGTTTATAACACTTATTGTCTGTTTTAGGTGTATGCAGGTATGTCAAGAGGGTGCAAGGACATGGACAGTCAAGGATGTCATATATTCTGACCATGTTTAATTTGTTGTGGAGGAATATGTGACCATTCTACAATGGTTACCCCATTACTCAAGGAAGTGATATCAGTTTTGCAGAATGGCCTACAATGTTCACTATGGAAATGCCATTTGTATTTAGGAACATCCCCTTTACACAAAAAAGTGAGCAGCAAGATGTTTCCAGTGTATCTGTCCAACCTCTGTATGAATGGACATATGATTTATCTTATAAAATAAAATGAAAAGCATCTATTTTTTATTTTTTTATTTATTTTTTTTACAGTAGGGTTAAAAATGATCACTTACTATGTAGAATATTTGATCAGTAAGATATACTCACATCACAGGTGCTCCACAAGTCACAAATTCCAGCAAAAGACACACTGTCAGGAAGGGACGGAATAAGGGAAACAAAGCGAGCCACCAGTTCCTGTAGGATATCACGCAAACATGTCAATGTAAAAAATTAAAACTTAGACAAACTTTTGACAGGGAGTGACAAGACACTGACAAAGACTTCCCATAGAGACGTTTAATCACTATGACTAAGGTCAAGCCAATTTCTACTGCTACCACACTATAAATTCAGGAGGTACTAGGACACCAAGTGTGGAGCCTCACACACAAAGTCTAAGGCTAAGTGGGGTCAGCACATGGTGTGACTTAAATGTGAAGGCAAGATAAACTGGCTTAAATCAGAGTCAAAAGCAGTAAAACTAAGCAATCAACCTTGATAATTTCATATTGATATTATTTCTCAGGTCACAAAAAAATGATGCATAGAAATCAGCGCTTACAGAGGCTTCCTGGGGGTTGTTGGGAAATGCATCAAGCAGCTCCTGAGGAGGGTTGAGTGACTTGACATATCTAGTGATAAACACAGTCTTTCCATTAATATCAATAACAGTGGTGAGGCACTGACGACCCGGGAACTTGAGAGCAGCTTCTTTTTGGAATTTATCGGCTGCTTGAAGGAGTTTCTCATCCTCCTGGGTGTCAAACTGCAAACAGGAATAATACATGGTAACCTAAAATATTGGACCACCTTAACAAAATTACTACAAAAAAACAAATGAACATTGCACAGCACAACCACTCCACACCAGTAGCTGCATTTACAGCAAACCCAAAATTAAAAATAATTGGTGTTACTAAGGTGAAGCTGTGAGGCATGGGTTTTAAAAAACTGAAGTTTGGAAGAACATTGTAGAAAATGATTTCAAATAAAAAGAGATGCTTTCAAAGCAGGATACTTTATTATTTTATCCATCTAGTTATTGTAACGACCAGCATGTTATTTACCTTCATGTTATTCATCTACAGAAAAGCAGCAGAAAAGCAAGAAAAAAAAGTCAAGCACACTGAGGCATAAACAAATAAATAAAACCCAAATTAAACAGTAGGCACAAAAAACAAACAGCCAAAAATGAAAATGCATAAAAGTTTAAAGTTAATAGAGATGTTTCCCTTATTTCTTTAGACTAAACCATTGTTATTTACCTTTCACAAATGGTCAATATTAGTTAGAATAAATATCACAGTGTAACATTTTTTTTTTTTTTTGTTCCTGGGTAGTAAGTGTTATTTCCTAATTGCTTATGCCTCAAAAGTATAGAAAATGGCTATTATTCCCCACAAACTTTGCTTTTGTGACCAGGACAGTGATATTTCAAAATATCACTGTTTCCAATGGGCAAATGGGCAAATGTGTGTCTTTTCGTTCACATAAAGTCAGAAAAAAACAACATATGAATCCAAATTAACATGTATTTATACTAAAGTAATACAAAAATGACTACAAAAGATTTAGAAGTGAGTAGTTTTTCGAGATTTACGATTACATGTTAATTTGGATTCATATGTTGTTTTTTTCTGACTTTATGTGAACGAAAAGACACACATTTGCCCATTTGCCCATTGGAAACAGTGATATTTTGAAATATCACTGTCCTGGTCACAAAAGCAAAGTTTGTGGGGAATAATAGCCATTTTATGTACTTTTGAGTTATAAGCAATTAGGAAATAACACTTACTACCCAGGAACAAAAATTGTGTTACATAGTGTATTTAACTGCATAATCAACCACATAACAAGAAAACCTCCTCAAACAAGAATGTTCCATCAAAAATATAACCTTGATATTATATTTTATATTCACTAATCAGTATATTTAATACCAAATTCATGGAATGCATCTGGCCCTGAAAAATGCTTAACTATCAAACTCTAGCGGCCATATGTTTTTGATGTAATTGTTAGAATAGAAGCAGTTACCTTTTCCCTCACTGTTTCCCCAGGTACAAGCTGGGGATCAATAGTGATAAACAGCGTGATGTAGGAGCCCTCGCTCAGGCACCTCACAGCATCATAGCCTCCTTCACCTGCCAGACTGCGCTCTTTACTGTAGCCCAGAAGAACCGGGGGTGTGTTGATCTTAAACGTTCCATCAATCTACAGAAATTAATTATGGAGGTTATAGTCTATGAATCCTAATATACCATTTACTACATAAATGCCTGTGGCAGGGCGGAAGCCGGTATGAGGTGTGTGTGTAGAAAACACGTGGGAAAGTGACGAGCCACAACTGAATGAATAATGGGTAATGAGGCTCCATCGCGGGTGTTAAAGAAGTTGTCAGTGTTGGTAAAGGTGCATGTTGTTGTGTTGCTGTCCTGTTTATGTCCGTGATTTTTTGTGTAGACCTTTTGTTTTGGCCCTTGTGCCTTTTGTTTTGTTAATGTGTTTTGTTTACTGTAAATGTTAATAAGTGTGTGCAATAGCGCTTAAACTGCAGCTTCCTGGTTCTGAGTCCCTCTCCCTGCCAGTACCATCGTAGCCATGACGCTACCGTGGCACAACGCCTATGACAATATAAAAGGCATTGGAATAAGGTATGTACCCTGTTCTTTGGAATAATAAATGTTTCACAAACCTTTAAATACAATCATGACATTTCTATGGAGAAATTAGATATAGGTGAACTGAAGCCAATGTCTGAAAGTGCTTGGTCTCCATCACCCGGAACTAAAAAGTAACACAAAATGGCTGTCTTAAGTGTGTCAGAGATCAAGGTCATCTGCACATTTTTGCCTGTTTATATAAACATAAGGTCTGTACTCACTTCATATCTTTAATAAATGGTGTTGAAAGTGTGACAACAGTGGCTTTTGTAACACACCTCCAGTATTCACCGAGTAAAGCAGTTCAAACAGCCATAAGGCCGTATCCTGATACACATTACATGTGTGTGTGTCTTTGGCTGTGTGAGAGGTAAAATGATTACCCTTGACTGGAAGTATATGGTGGTGAAAGGAATCCTGACAGCTCCTAGCCAGTGTCGTTCAACCCGAGTGTGAATTCCACTGCCTCTTTCACGGTCATCCTAGGAAAAAACATTATAGATGGCAACAGTTATATACCATGTTGGCAACTATGGAGAATCTAACCATCTACCACCATTTCTCACAAACCTACCTCTATGACATCATACACAACTTCATCAAAGACATTGATAAAGACTTCCTCCTTCACTGACTGCAAACTAGCAGTACTGTAATCTCCATTAGGGGCTCTGAAAGAGAGAAGCAGTACATATATGGATCACAAGTCTCATTGACAATATTCTTTCTTGATATGTTACTTACTGTATATCTATTATATCCCAAAATAGAAATATTTTGTATTATCAAAAAAGTCATCAGTACACAAATACCAAAGGTACAAAAAGTAATTAAATAAACAGCATAGTTTACTTGTGGTACATAATGCATCTGGAATTTGTTTTAAAATTGTTACCTAAATGGTAGTTTTAATTCCTCATTCCAGTTTGGATTAGGTCCATCTGCAGTTGTTGTCTGCCGCACTGTACGCTGAAATGTAACCTCCACAAAAGGACGTACCAAAACCTTAGAAAAGATGAAAAATAACGGCATGTAAACTGAATACACAAAGACACACATTTAAAATTATACACACACTGCAAGGAGAAGTCAAATTGAAACCGCATGGACAGGGAGGAGATTGTACCACTTATATAATTGTGATTAAACGTGGTATTAACATTATTTACCACACGTTATTGAGAATATTAGATTTGGAGGACATATGAAGGTGTCTGTCTTTCCGTACATTCGCTCATCTCAATGCTACACTTGAATTTTGCATATATCTGGAAAAAACCCTTATTAATATTAATTAACATTATTTGTTTATTTAGCAGACGCCTTTGTCCAAGGTGACTTACAGAGACATAAGAACATAAGAACATAAGAAAGTTTACAAACGAGAGGAGGCCATTCGGCCCATCTTGCTCGTTTGGTTGTTAGTAGCTTATTGATCCCAAAATCTCATCAAGCAGCTTCTTGAAGGATCCCTGGGTGTCAGCTTCAACAACATTACTGGGGAGTTGATTCCAGACCCTCACAATTCTCTGTGTAAAAAAGTGCCTCCTATTTTCTGTTCTGAATGCCCCTTTGTCTAAACTCCATTTGTGACCCCTGGTCCTTGTTTCTTTTTTCAGGCTGAAAAAGTCCCTTGGGTCGACACTGTCAATACCTTTTAGAATTTTGAATGCTTGAATTAGGTCGCCACGTAGTCTTCTTTGTTCAAGACTGAACAGATTCAATTCTTTAGCCTGTCTGCAAATGACATGCCTTTTAAGCCCGGAATAATTCTGGTCGCTCTTCTTTGCACTCTTTCTACAGCAGCAATATCTTTTTTATAGCGAGGTGACCAGAACTGCACACAATATTCAAGATGAGGTCTTACTAGTGCATTGTACAGTTTTAACATTACTTCCCTTGATTTAAATTCAACACTTTTCACAATGTATCCGAGCATCTTGTTAGCCTTTTTTATAGCTTCCCCACATTGTCTAGATGAAGACATTTCTGAGTCAACAAAAACTCCTAGGTCTTTTTCATAGATTCCTTCTCCAACTTCAGTATCTCCCATATGATATTTATAATGTACATTTTTATTTCCTGCGTGCAGTACCTTACACTTTTCTCTATTAAATGCCATTTGCCATGTGTCTGCCCAGTTCTGAATCTTGTCTAGATCATTTTGAATGACCTTTGCTGCTGCAACAGTGTGTGGGTGACTAGGGTGTGTGAACTATGCATCAGCTGCAGAGTCACTTACAACAACGTCTCGCCCGAAAGACAGAGCACAAGGCGGTTAAGTGACTTGCTCAGAGTCACACAATGAGTCAGTTTTTAGAACCGGGACCTCCTGGTTAAAAGCCCATTTCTTTAACCTTAGTTATTGGGAGCATCAGATTGTGGGTATATATGCAGGTGTTTCTCTAACTGTATGTCGCACTTACATATGCGTAACTTGAGAACACGAGAAGTTATTTCACATACTCTACATTGGTCATTTTAATAGTATGCTATGAAATGTCATGATATCAACAACTTATTTTCTTCTCTAATGATATCTAGACCTTAAATATCACTTATGAAATGTTCTTTAAAACTACAATATCAATTTCCATTTCTTATTCTATACTGTTCTGTACATACTGTTGATATACATCATGGTGGGGATATATCTTACTGACATACTTGATTAAATAAAAGAGAAGTGGTTTAGTAGGACCTGAAGGTTATTCTGCACAGCATAGTGTGGATACTCATGTTAAAAACAAAACATACCTGATGGAGAGGCCAGTCATTACTCTGAGTTGGACTTTGAGATGGCTGTCCGGCAGCAAATGCTTCAGTAAAAGACCTTGCAGATCTTGATGCTACAGAAGGTCTGCTAGAAAGTAGAAAAATGTGCATGATATTTTGATTAATGATTATTATGTATTTATAGCAGTTACTAAAAAGTGTTGAATTTAATCTTTGAGATTCTCTGTTAAGGTTATTTGAACTTGAGCTAAGGAACAGCTCCTGCGTTGCATTTGTCAGATTCTATTTCGCCACAGATATATGTTTCACAGGCTAGACCAGCACCATCAACTAAATCCCAAGTGGTGCATCCGGTAAAGGCACTCGGCACGGAGTGCAGGTTGCACCCTATAGCTTGGAGATTTCTGATAACCCAAGCTATGCCACTGCCGACCGTGGACGGGAGTTCCCAGGGGACGGTGCACAATTGGCCACGTGCTGCCCTGGCGGGGTATGGGTTAGTCGACTGGGGAGTCCTTGGCTCACAGCACACCAGCGACCCCTATGGCTGGCCGGGCCCCTGCAGGCCGGCCTGTATGCAATTCGGAACTGCGTGGTCATCCGACGCTGTAAGTACGGCTGCATGACGGGCTTGCAGAAAGGTAAAAAAGCAGACAGTTGACGGCACTCATTTTGGAGGATGCAAGTGCTCATCTTCGTCTCTCGAGTTAGTTCAGGGGTTGCAGTGGTGAACCAGGTTGAACAATAATTAGACATTCCAAATTTGGAGAAAAATTGGAAAATGAATTAAAATAATTGTTAAAAAAATAATAAATCATGTTTATTTTTGTATTGCTGTCAATACACAGTACCTGTACACTAAATAAAATGGGCTCTTCAGCTAGATATGTAAACTAACACTTTGCTGATTTGGTCTGTGTTTCACGTATCTATTGTGTAAGACATCAGGCTACAACAGCTTTAACACAGAGTATAACACAAATTAGAATTTAATACAATATTTCAGAAATGTTTGGGATGACTTGATACAAATAAAGAGCTTCACATTTAAATTACTCTTTAGGATGGAAAACCTCACCTTATTATTTTATGGAGTCACAGAAACATTTTGGTTTGGTGTGGATTTAAACTAATTAAACAGGTTAACAGACTGCAATAATCATATATCCATACCAGTGAATTTCTAATTTGTTCTCAGTATGAACTAGTCGGGCTCCTACCTTGTGCTGGGTTTCCTTATTGGAATATCGTAGGCTCTGACAACATTGACTAGGAGTTTAATGTCACCATCTGACAGATTTTGGGCTGTAACTTTCTTTCTTTCTTTTCTTCTTGGCCTCAGTGGCCGTTTGGGTTCTGCCAGCTTGAACAGGCTGATTCCCAAAACACTGGAGACAGTAAATCCATCAGTAAGTCATTAAAACCCAAAACACATACAAGTCATTTAAGTTTTTGTCTTTCCACAACAGTATACTTTTGTAGCATTTAAAATAAAAATGTTAGAATTGTTGTTGTGAAGTGAAGGACTACCTTTAAGTTCCAAGCTAACAATTTAACTTTTACAGCTGTTCCCTTCTGCGGACAGACAAGACCATGGAATGACCAATGGTACTTTATAGTAATTCCATAATAACTATAACAAAGAATAAAAACCAGCCAAATCTGCTTTTTTCTGTCTGTTCTTTACATTAACAATTACATTCAACTTTTATTTATTCAAATATCAGTCTCAATAATTGTTCAGTTCTAAGAACCTGTAAACTGAACAGTTTACCAGTCTTGCTATTTTCAGTACATGTTTAATAGTTAGTAAGACTGTAAATATTCAGTTCTCCAATGTCTATATTGTTTCACTGGTTATATAATGTAAAAACAACACAAATGAGATCTAAAGACATTCACAAACTAAAATCTCAAAAACATACTATGATATAAATGGGGGGATGGGGGGGGGGGGGGGGGGGGGGGGGGAGTATAAAAAGATTCCTATAGGACCCCAAATATTGTATACTTCATACCATTTAAGGTGAGGTGGGCTTTGAAATCAGTGAAAAGGGAAAGGTCTTTGTTCTTTATCTAGGAAGAGAAAGGCTACATTTCCCAGGGTGTTTCCTAATAAGGCACACCTTTCTGTAGTCAAGCAAACACATATTTACAAAGACTGCCACTGGCACTGGAACAATTTCTAAAGTGCGGGTGCTGAACAAAACTATAACCAATGTATATGATGGAAGCCATGCAAAGCCAGGGGGTGCTGTCACATCCCCAGCACCTCTAGTTCTAGCGCCCTTGAACACTGGTTTTATGAATCAGGGGTTGTCTGTGTGAAGGCAGAGACCTGCGTATAAACCAGATTACTGTGTAATGAAAAGGTTTTGAAACCTTGTGCTGTATATTGAATGTATTCTTCTCTGTTGGTTTTGTTTGAATCAGTAAACAGCTTAACCATCTGGTGAAGAGTTAATATCAATACAGTGTCAAAGATCCTTGAAAAATTGATCAAAGTCGCACAGAGAAAGTATGCTGTCACCACACACACACATATTCATCACACTGAAAGACATACAAGTTATAGAAACATACCCAGGTCCCCCAACACTAAACACAAAAGCAAACAAGAAAGAAAATGAAAGAACATGAATAAAGAGAAAAAATATGTATGAGTGACAAAACATAAAAACAATTACTAAATATATACCTTAGTGGGTTAAATTAACAAGTGACAGTTTTAACACAAAGAGGAAAATACATAGCAGTGATTAATTAGGAAAAAACAAGCTGCAAACTTAACAACTTTGAGTTATTTTTCTGCGGTATTAATGAAGATGATTGTATGTTTAAGGTTTTGGCTAAGTTTATGTAAAGCAAATTAGTGAATTAAAATATGTCTAGTCTTCACTATGTAAGCAACAACAACAAAAAAAGAAAATCCATCAGTGTACTACTTCTAATTGTTCTTATTCTAGACTTAAATCTGGTAATAAAAGTGCTCAGTGTCAAATTATTATAAATTATTTATTTATTCAACTATATTAATGTATTTATTTAATATATCAGATGCAGTGTTTTAACAAGATCATAACCTACTTGTAATTCTGTGCTAAGGGAGCTACGGAAAAGTCCTGAGGAATTCAAATTAAAAATAATATAGAAGGGATAGCAACAGTGAAGCATGCAATACTGGGGACAGACAGGAAGAGAAGACCATCAGATCACACATGTTTAACAGAGATATTTGTACCCGATACTGGGGACCTCTTCTTCCACAACAAGGTCAGACAGAAGGTAATGATGTTTTGCAACCAGGAACCTGTTTACCACAGATTCTCTGACCTGTAAAGAGAAGACCAGAGTATAATGTCCTGTCCTGATAGTCAACACTGTCTGTTTAATAACAAGCCATCATGAAAAAGTATAAACTCCTTACCTTTTGCAAATACTTGGCTACCAATGCTCTGTGGGCATCCAGATGATCATTTGTGTCAATAATCTCTCTCTCACGCAGCCTCTTTTCATATTCCTTAATAGGAAAGAATATGATGCATACAGCACTTTGATAAAGCAGGCAAGTAATAGGAAAATGCATTACACTTATGAGGCAATTATAAGAATGTATGACTGACTTCCTTTTGAGAATTATTTGCTGTGTTATTCATAAAAGAAAATATATATATATCAGACAAGTAAGCAAAAGGCTCCAGGTGAAGCTCTAATACCTTCAGGTGATGTCTCAGGCTAGTCACTAAGGATTACAGGATTTGAGTTTATCAGGCCACAAACACAGACAGTCAAACACAAGCTGAAAAGTAGATCCTACCTGGAACACCTTCTCTGAGATTTCCCTGTCTAGTGCAGGGACTCTTTTAAAGTTACGGAACTCTGCCACCTCCTGACTCCTGAGCTCCAGAAGCCGGAATCTCTTGGATCTCTGAAGCTCCTCCTCCGAGGCAAAATTGAACTCCTCCTGTAACTGCTCTAGGCGAAAGAAGTCAGGAATCTGGACCTCCCCACTGGTAGCGATCTAATGAAAATTAAAGATAACATTTAAGACTTTCTTTTTTCAGCAAAATTAAAGCTTATGTTTGTGCTAGAACCCCAAATCATGCTTAACACTAACAGAACAAACTGATAATGTACATGTTTTGGTGTTTATTTTTCTCTCTAGCCAAAAACTGAATTTTAGATCCCTAAGCTTCAGAAATACAATCAGCAACACTTTCCAAAAAAATTAAAAGTATGATTTGAGATTAGAGATTATGAAATATCTTACTGTTAGTAGCTGCATTAGTGCAGCATTATTGGGATCATTTGGATCAAGTCTGGATTCAGCAGCCCATTTTGCCAACTTTTTCATGTCACTTACACCAGACGTCCCAATGCATGCAATGGCATCCAGTTGTTTAATTGCACTTTAAAAAGACCAAAAAAAGTACAAGTTTAACAAAGAAGGGTTTTGAAATTCAACAATTCATAAGTCATACAAATAATTCAGTTTTATAAAATGTCTTTTGTGCAAGCACTTCACTCTGCTGTAATACGAACCATGAGTCACACATTTCATTACACGGATAACTTGTTAACAACATGAACTGAAGAATAAATTACCTTTGAATTCCACCAGTCTGTTGAGACACAGGTGGGACTAACGGAGCACCGCTCTCTCCCACTGCCCAGGAAACACTACAGGACAGTTTACCAGACGTCAGGAGAATCAGCTTGTTACTCCCATCAGCCTCGAAGGAAAATGGCACATCTAGAAAGGAAATCATTAAGAAATAAATGACAGTCAAAAGTGTCTACAAAACAAATTGTAATTTTAATAACAGTACTGTGCCAATATGTCAGCAAATTCCTTAATTCTTAGAAATTCTTCTCTCATGATTTCTTTTTTTTTATGTCAATATTGTAAGACTCCCCACGGCTACATTTGTACTTTTCCCCCACATGAATGATCAGAGAAATATTACCGCTTCCTACTCCCTCATGATCAAACATGACGCGCTGGTTGCTGCTGAACTCAAGCTCTTCTGAAGGGGCGTTGCCAGTGAGGACTGTAGTGTCTGGAAGAGGTACATACACTTCTGCCAACATTGTTGTGGATGATCCCACCATTTCAAATACCTGAAACCAGAAAATATTCAAAATATCCAGCCATCTGTACAGCTTTTCTACAGTACGCAAACAATTGCAAACAAATTGATTTTATTTGTATGTTAATTTGAAACATGTTTTACCAGGAACTTTATAGCACCGTGGATGACTGTTCCTGCCTCTGCTCTGCTATGGATGAACCTGCTGTCTCTGGATTCTGCACTGCTGCCTCTCCATGCTAAACCAATTTGTTGCCAGACTGCCATTGCCCAGTGCTGTATCTCAAAGCTTTACTGTTGAATACTTCTCTATCTCCTTATGCTGTACTGCAGGCTGCTTTGTTGTCTTGAGGCCTCAATCTATAGATACTGTTTGGAGCTGTTTGCATTTTTCTCTACTTGTGCCTGGTCTTTCTGAATGACGGAATCGTTAAAATAAGACCTAAAGAATAGCGTACAGAAGAAACTAATATTATAAACATTTAACAGTCCTAGCAACTGAACAAAAAAAGATCTTACGAGAACAAAACTATATATATATATATATATATATATATATATATATATATATATATATATATATATATATAAAAAATGTAGTAAAAAAAATGTACATTTAACAGTAATTAATGAATTACTTAAAACAAGTAAATTATAACAAAATTGTTTACGAGTACATAAACAAAGAAAATCAAAAAAGGTTAAGAGATATTTGCCACTAGATCGTCTAAAAAAAAAAATTACAAGATTATTATTATATAAATAATAATAATAATAAATAATATATTAACTGTACACACCAAAGCACCTTCAATGGTTTTACAAGTCATCGAAATATAGTACAATACGAACAATTGCAGATAACCCAAGTGTATAAAATTGATTTCAGGGAGACCCAACAATACCAAGCCTTTTCCTTCCTGTGATGATGAAATACATCTCAATATGTTCTCTGCATTTGCTGAATTATAGATAGGCATATCTACAAACCTTACTACATGGACTTGATCTTTCTCTTCATCAAAGTACCTTGCAAGGACAGCGCACTCTTTTTCACACATGCAGCATGACTTTCAAAAGGAGCAAATAAGAATGAGGTCGCAAAGTGCTTTCTAAAAGCTGATTTGGATCACTAAATATATGGCTTTCAAAGGGTTTTGATGAAATGTTGACCCTTTAAAATAATACATTAAGTGATATGGTTAATCAGCCTTTAAAAATCATGTTGCAACCTAGTTCCGAACTTGCTCCTTTTGAAAATCATGCTGACAATACTCTCATCTATCATTAGACTATATGGCCTTTTCTATGATAAAATATGCTGAAACAGGTTTCGGGAACACTCAAGTGCATTTCTTACAATGGCAGATGTTTTTGTGTAACGACAATAACATAATGCTTTGCTGTCTCGCTGTCTGGGAACATCTTGTGAAACAAACTTACTGCATGATGAGCCACTGAAAATGGCAGGGTGTGCTCAACTAAAAATCCTGTAAACAGCACCTCAGCATTGATAACCTTATCCTGAAGAGTTCTATCCTGATCTGTCCTGAAGAACTGAGAGACTGTGTGGCATGTATCCCTTTTCTTTGCCTGCCTCACATGCTGTAACCCCTGCAGTGCAAATAATACAAGTACATTTTGCACTTGGTTTAAAAAAGATAATGAAGCATGTCCCAAGACAACAAAAAAGTAATTTACTGAAAATAGCTCTTCACTGTATAATAGTGTAAAAGGAGACTTTCAAACTTGTAGCATAATCCTGTTACTCCTACTTACAGCAAGATAAATGTACTTCTAAATTACAGATGTAGTCAGGAATTTCCATTACATACCTTTATTGTATCCATTAGCATTCAATGTATAGAACATTTAAAACACTCTAATTCTGCTGTTCAACAAAAAGAGACATTACAGATGTACAAATAAACAGTGAAGAATTACAATCTAGGGACTTTATATCAGTTTATTTATTTTCAGGTCTATAACATTAACCAGCGTTTCTCTCCTTTCAGGGATGATGGTGCTGAAAAATTCAGGCGCTAAATGTTTTGCAAATTAAGCACTTGCTGGTTATTTTCATTAATGGTCATTATAGCTGTGTTTTTAATTTTGAATTAGTTCGACGTAAGACAGGTTTGCAAAAGTTAATTTATTTCTATAGTAAATGAATAAATGACAAATCTAGAGGTGGTCAGAGTACTAAAGTTGTTTATTTTTTTTAAACGTGAACGTGTGATGTGGTAGAACAAACAAATCACTTATAGTACTCCTCTTTCTGATGTAGCTACAGATCACAACTGCAACTTCTACTTCTTTCTTCTTTCTTTTTTAAACAATGTGGTTCACCCTCAGTTTCAGCTTCAGTTGTGTCCTTTGATGCCACCGTGATTAATGTCCCACCTTCAAAACCGTTGCTGTCATTACGAATACCTTATGTTTGATGGACAGGTTACTGACCAGCCAACTTGAACTACCTTGTACCTACCCACCAAGCAACATGCACTTTGTTTAGCAAAGCTAGCAGTTTGGCTTTCGTGCCTGATCTGTTTGATACAAACAAAGCAAAGCCTTTACAAAAACAGGGACAGTGCATTTAGCTATACTTTTCAGGAGAAGGGAGGGTGTTATGCAGATCAAGGAGACTCCCGGAAGTCCCGGGAGACTTGGGCAGTCTGCAATTGTATATGTGTTGGGACTACATTATAACATACATACCTGAAGCTTGACACTTTCTGGCCAGTTGACGATTTTCAAGTTAAAGATCTGTCCAAAGTGGACTCTGAAATCTGAATTTAACGTGCGACTTGCAGTCCGGGAGACTTCCTTGTTGTTGTAAAGCACTTTTGTATAGATTGAGCGTTTCAGGGTGTCTTCTCTTCTCATAATCTCACCTCTGTAAAGGAATGACAAGCCATTGATATTTTTTGAAAACCTTTGTTGTATTACTAAAGTCTGACCTCAGTTTATACTGCTACAACATTCATTGGCTAATTTTAGACAGTCGAAAATCAACAGATCAAAAAAAAGTACAAATAATGAAAAAATAAGACTCTCATAAGACTGTGCCAGATTGAATGGTTGTATTGTGAAATGAATGATACACAAATGAGTAATGAGAACCCCAAAGGGAAGAAAATATAAGTAAAATGACCTACTGCCACCTGAATCCCCTTCAGGTATCTCCCGAAGAAAGTTTACCCGCTAAAACGTCATGTTTTATTTATTGCACATCCTTACTTCCTGACCTTTCTATTTCTCCTTTGTTTCTCGTACAGTACCTTGGGCAGAGCTCATTTGGAGTGACATTGCCTGCAGAAGTGAGCTCAACTATGAGACTGGATTCCCCTGGTTTCCTGCGGCTGAGGTTTGCTTTGTCCCGGACCTGCTGTTCCAGCGCTGCTACGTCCAGCTCTCCTGGAGGGTCTGGCTTTGGGGGCTCCTCCCCCAGCTCCTCGTCGCTCTCTTTCTGCTGACCATCCTCATCCTCTTCCTCAGCTCGCTGCTGCTGCTTCTTCTTCTTCTTTTTCCTTTTGGCTTTCTGGTTATGGGTATTACATTATTATGGTTAGTGACTGATACACAGCCATGCACTGAAACAAATGTATGCATTAATCTGCTGTATTTGTCAAATAATGTGGGCTCTATTTTAATCTAAATAATTGGCAAGTGCAGCCCCGTGCTTGCATTTTTAGATTGAAATTGAGTAGGTCTCGACTAATTCACATGTCCCTACTCTAAAATGATCAGGTGTCAGCAAACTTAAATCACTACTCAATCCTACCTGCTTCTTTTTCCATGCTTTCCACTCTGCATACTTTGCTTTGTACTCTGAAAGCTTCTTTTGATACTCTTCCTCAAACTCCTCAGAGAGTTCACGTATTTCAGCCTGGATTTCAGATTCAAAGAGTCTTTCATCTGCTCTATGATCCACCTCCTCCCTTTAAGACAAACAGTGATGGTCAGGGCGTGTCTTATTTAAATCAGCGGCAGCTCAAAGTATTGAAGCCATCTGTAATGGTCAGGAATCAAACATTAAACTTCCCAAACTATACAAATTTAATTTATATGGTTGTTTTGATATACAGTCAGTACTATACAATCCCACACATTTTAAACGCTTTACAAGTGATGCAAAGTATGTAGTGTTAATTATGGAAGGTCTACTTGTTTCAAAACATTGCATTAATATATTTTTGTGTCTTTTTACCTTGTCAACGTGGGTCACAAAATTGAACAATTATGAGGTCTCTAAAATATAAAATTCCAATTCCAATTATTTCTGACAAATTTAAATTGGGAATTGAGTTAAAAAAGGAATTGACCCCACCCGTTTGAAAAAATGGAATTTATAGATTATACAGTACATATGGATTAATGAACTTGTATTAGGTAGAAATGAAAATTCAGCACACTGTTTTTCATCACAAACCTTCAGAAACCAGCAGGTGGCAGCAAAGTGCACGGATGGGTGGCAGTTGCAAAGAAACATATGATTACAGATGAAATGTGCATTTTATAACTAAGAGTAAATTGTTCAGATAGCAAAAATAAAAATAAATGCATAAAAAAAGATAATTGAGAATTCTCAAAGTGAAGAAACATAAGGGAACCAAAAAAAAAAAAAAAAAAAAAAAAAAACCTTCTCAGGCAGAGTTTGAGTGGTGGTCACTAGTGAGACCTTTGGAAATCACGCAAGGAAATTAGAGGAAGGTCCTTAGATCTTAAACGGGAATTCAGTTCACAGGTTCGATCCTTTTCCTGTTCTACATCACGCAATTTTCGGGTATGCCTGTAGACACAAAATATCCTTACAACATTGTAGGCTTATTTTCACTGCACAGTAAAATTTCTTATTTTGTTGTGCAGAAAATACATGTTACTATATCTGTTAAAACAGAATGACCTAAATATTGCATTAAACCTAATTTAGACCCAAGATGACTATGCAACTGCAATCGATATAAATATATTCACATTATTGTATAAAACAGCCTTAAAGTTCCTTTCATTAAACTACAAATAACCATGCATCGAATGGCTTAAATAATTGCATAATTTAGCATTATTTGGTAGCAATGGTTTTTCACTTTCAGTCCCATATTTAAGCCGACCTCATGTCAATGTGGGTTACAAAACTCAGAAAACATATGGTAGAAGCTTTAAATAAAAATAAAAAAGCAAAGCAAATGGGATCCCAAAACCCGACAGGTCCAGAGTCAACCAGAAAGAAGAATTACCTGATTTCAAATCTGTACTCTGATATCCTGTGTTGCATTACTGGATTAAGAATTTGTCCATCGTATTGTTCTGTAATGTTGCGGATGGCATTCCTTAGAGCATGCAACTACAAAGGCAATAAAAAGAAACTGAGGATATAATTGCTCACATATGCAAGATAAGATTAGTAGATTATTTGAGAGTAAAAACTCTAATAACTGCATGTTATTTTTTGGACAGCTGTTTTTACAAACTTACTCTACTAATACAGAATGTAACTAAAATTAAGATGATAACACTGAACACAATCCCTACTGGATAACAGGAAATTAAAAAAATGTATTTCACCCATCTTCATTTATTTATGCTGTGACACGATCACAAGAATTAGTATGTACATGTAATACATTTTCTAAAATACAACAATTTTTTATTAATTTGGTTATGCATTAAAGCAGGTATATGTAAATGTAATTCAGTTGCTAAATGCATACTAGTGGAAAACATTAAATAATTAGTTCTAGTTTTAAATCAAGTTATAATATATTCAAACTGCACAATGACAGAAATAACAGTTACCACTACTGCTAGAAGACAAAAGTGTAAAATGTGTAAGTAAACAAGAGAGGACGGATACCTTGTCTGTGAGGAGGCTGGTGAGGTTCTTCTGCTGTCTTGTTAAGTACTGGTCGTACATCTGGGCCAGCTTGGCTGCTAGCACATGTTCACGACTGAATAGTGGATGATGGATGAAAATCAAACCAGACACATCGATATCTAGTTGAAAGTCCCCCTGGGGATCACCTGAGCCAAGAATGTAACGGTTGGTGTACTTGGACTTCACTGCCTGGAATGGATTTATATGTAAGAAAATAGATTACAAACTTTATGCAACATTTTATGAAAATGAGCCACAGCAGATGTGTTTAGCTCTTGAACTAAAGTTCCAATCTGATTAATCTTAAAAGATAAAGAGTCGCTAAGTACGCAATATGTAAAATGTCATAAAGGAATATTATCCTAAAATGTTGATAATAAATGATGAAACTGCAAAACTGTGGTTTGATTTGAAAACCCTGTAAAGCACTACTCTTGTTTACTTAATGACATAATCTGCCAGCTGTAACTATTTTCATGCATTTGGTTTAGTTCAAAGTACTAATTGTCATCAATTTCACCTAGCAGCAAGTCTGCTTTGCATAGTATTTGCTACATGGATAAGAAAGCGTATAACAAGGGCAGAAATTCTTACATCTGCTGATTAAACTTTTCACATTGTCATATAACAAATATTTAATCATGTAGTGGTGCACATGTATGCAGGAGATTGGGGATCTGGAATGTTAAAAGGTGGCATATGAAGACATTTAAAGGAATTACCTTCCTGTAGACTGTTTCCAGGGCAGGGTCTACATCTTCTTCGAGAGAAAACACAGGAGGCCTAGTTGAGGACTCTTTAATGGGATTGGGCAAAGCCATTATCCGGCCATCATCTCCAAACCATCTCTTGCCCTGAATGGAAAATAAATAACATAAATGTTAAAAGCTTGGGATGCTAACACAATGAATAATGCAAATTTTGGCAAAATACTGGCCAGCATGCACTAATCCAAGCAACACATGTTCTGCAGATATTTCTTTGAAGGATTTCAGAACTGATGGGTCCCAATGGAATTCTTCATCTTTTATATTATTTATTATAACCATCCAATACTGGTATTAAAACAACAACATTTTATGCAACAGTTGCAAACAAAATAGATGGTCACCTCCTCCTGTCGGAGTAGTCTGTTCTCCAGGATGTTCTGATTAGTGAGAGAAACTTCAGGCCTTTCTCCGACGTACAGCCCTTCATCCTCCAGAAAGCGAGGCTGCTTGTTCTCAGGGACCTTGTGGGAAGCAGGCACTGATACAAACACAGAGAGTGGGCCATTAGACATAGAATATAGGATGAGGTGACAATGAAGAATACAAGGAGGTATATAACCCATTGTGGTTTTTAGAATATGTTTAGATCTTTTTTTTTTAATCATAAAATGACCCAGAACATCAATAAAATACAATTAATTCAGAATAGCAAGAATATGCAGCTAATAACACAAAGATGTGTAGTAGGATTACCTGTGAGTGTACTGGGTGTGAAGAGCACTTCCTTCTCTTTTAGCAGTCGGCTGTTATAGCCTTCACACACTGCAGCTTTATATTCAAGAAAGTCTTGTGCTGTTTGATCGATAATAAACAGGTCTTCATCCTGTTCTCTTACAAGAGGTGAGTCTTCATCCTGCATGGGAAAAGAGTTTGCATTAGAAAACAGAGATTACATTAGAAAAATGTCTGATAAAGCAGTGTTTTTGGCATACCTAAATATGGCTAATCTGTTTAAAGTAAACCTGCAAGATGAAAAAAGACTGATTTGGATTAATATCACAGACTGGACATATTCAATATCCAAGCCCATATGCCTTTACACCAGGACAGCGGAGGTTGCCAAATGTATAATAGTGTCAATGTGTAATATATTTGTAACATTTTTGGACAGTGTTTAAAGAGTAAGTTGTAGGGTTCCAAAAAATATAGCATCACACATCCCCACGTGTTGTTACAACTGTTTAAATAACATACCTGTCATTTTTTTTATTGTTAACATCCTGACAACTTTTTACACTTAGAAAATTTTAAAGTCTGTTTCAAAGATTTTTTCAAAATGGCCACTCTACTGCACAAATAGTGTAAGGAATATTTCCCACATTGTCAAACAGGTAACACTGCAATAACGATCCACGAGTGGTACGGAACTGAAAAGCCAGAGCACTTGTTATGTTTTTAAATCTCTCTTCCTGCAGTGATTTAAAGGGCAGATTTCAAACCCCAGTGCACTAGAGCACTAATTTTGAAAACAGCTTTGAAACAGACTTTAAAGTTATAAGTGTCAGAAGTTGTCAGGCTGTAACAATGAAAATAAAATTACAGGTACATTTTTTAAGCAGTTGTAGCAGCATGTGGGGACGTATAACGCTATATTTTCAGAACCCCGCTACTTGCTCTTTAATGTGATTTCTCGTTCTTTTAAAGTATAATGCATCAAGGCAATGCATATATCTACAAGATTTACTTCTGATTGTATCCAATTTGTTTAAAAAAATGTTAACAATATTAACAATGTTAACAAACGTATTGTTGATCAGTGTTAGGGTGCTTTGCTAATTCACCTTCTCTGCTTCCTCCTCTTGCTCTCCACTAACTGCTGTCTCCTCCTCCTCCTCCTCCTCTTCCTCTTGTGCCTCCTCTTCCTCTCCTTCCTCCTGGTCTTGCCTTGCCTGTCTTTTCTTTTTAGGCTTCTCCTCTGGAGGTTCTGGGTCAAAGTTGAAAGTGAAAAAGTTGTAGGCCTCTTCAGCTGTAGGAAAACCTGTCTGCGTCTACAAGAGATGGAGAACAAAAGCAAAGAAACTGCTGCAGTATAATCCACAAGACTGTTTAAAAAAACACTCATGAGCTTTCATACTAACAATTTACAACTAATACCTGAGGTTTCTGCTTGAGCTTGTTCACTACGTCTCTGAACTTGACTCTCGAAGAAAGGGGAGAGACACTGTCTCTACTTCTCCTGAATTCATCATCATCCAGCTGCTGGGGCAGGTAATATTTACAAACTTTCATTAAAAGAACAGTTCAAAGAATAAAATAATCTTCAAGTAAACATGATGTAAGCAATGGCAATTTAAGGCAATGCCTGAATGGTTTAGAAATTAGTGCAATTTTTTTTTTTTTAGAATTAGCTATGGGAAGATTGATGAATTAAAAGTATGGACTACCATCTTTACCAATACTTTGTAGACAGACATCTAAAGCTTCCAAGATTCACTAACAACCAGCACTTAAACATTGTGAACATGGGGGGAAATCACTTGTTGTATTAACTTTATCTATTTTTTAATGAATAACCCAGAAACCTGATGTCGCTTGTACTTTCTCTTGAAGCTCTAAATTTATCAACAACTTTGTTAATGGCTACATTTGGCTGTATGTGCTTAAAATAAATAATTTAATTTATAAAAGGCTACATCACCCAAGAGTTGCTCTGTACTGTTTGGTGTTAATTTAATGTAGGATATTAGTTTTCCACTTCTTTCAAAGATACCAAAGGGATTAAGGGTAGGGGGTTACGAAAACTGAAGCATTTGTAATAGCAGTTTAAGTCACTTACCTCTGTGTCAAACCTGGTGACTTTCTCTGTGTCTCGAAGACTCTTCAGTTGTCTCGGGGACCCACTAGAAGTTTCTTGCTGTAGAACACTTTCTGCTTTTGACTTGTAAATCAGACATAGAAAAGGTACCCAAACTTATACAGAATGAATATTTAGTATATAAGTTAATGTGATGTGTTCATGTCAGTTCATATCTTGAAAAACTAAGTTTTACTGTGTGAACAGAGAACAAAATGCTACGCAGAAATAAATGTCACTATACCCTTGCAGCTTTCAGCTTCTCTCTCATACGTTCTCTCATTGAAAATTCTGCATAGCTTGTTCTGGGAGACGACAAGGAGATGGGAGGCAAAGCTAGAGAGAGAGAGAGAGAGAGAGAGAGAGAGAGAGAGAGAACAAAGCCTTGTTCAATATTTTAAGGGACGGAACCCAAAAACAATCGCTTTGATCATAAATAATGTAAGATTAGTTTTATAAATTACATATACTGCAGTATATAAGCAATTGCTTTTAAGTCAGAGTTCTCATGTTATTGACAGATTGGCATGGCATGCATTCCCCAGCCTTTTAAAAACATTTCTAACATGCACAGATGCATGAATTCCATACAGAAAAATACAATGTATTTTTATATCTAGAGAAAGGAGAAAAAGACCTGTTCATTTTGCAAAACCAGAAACTTCGTACAATAATCCAGTCTCTTAATTGCTCTCAATCTATTTGTGTCTCATTTTTAACATCACATTTTATACTTTCTGCTTTTTAGCTATAACATGAGTTAAAGATAGCATAAATAAATTTTAAGATTTTGTCATCTTCATGAAGTATTATAACACTGGTAACTGCACAGAGTTGCAAAGTTACACTTAAAAAAATTGGTCAGATTAAAAAATGTTTTTCAGAGATCCTTACTTCTCTTGCCACGAACAACAGTGCTCAGGTCTTCCACCAGCTCTTCAGTTGGCATGTCCGTTACATCTTCAAGCAACTATAACAAAGGTGTAAGGGTAACATGCTTTTCCCACACTATTAGAACTTCAAATTGAGCACTTTCCCTCACAAACATAACGATAGGTTACAGATGTAACCCCATTTCCCTGAAAGAGAAGACGACCAACAACTATACTTTCGGGATATGCCTGCCACTGATCGGGTATTTACTGAGCGTTTTATGTCAGAGCTGCCAATAGGCCCCTCCAGACCACATTCTCTTTTGCATCCAACCCGTGAATGTGAGTGATGCAAACTCACAAGGTTTGTTGGTCATCCACCGTGAGCGGCTGCAAGCTCGTCGGTGGGTGGGTCAATGTATGTCTACTCTACAGTGAACTAAATCAGACCCAGTGGAGCAAGCACACATTGTTCACACACATAAGAACCTGCGGGGTGTCAGATCTGGGTCCCGGTGTAGGAAAAGTCACTCTTTGTTTTTTTTATATATATATATATATATATACCTTTTTAAGCTGCAAAGAGCAGAGGTAAAAAATAAAAAATACACAGACAGCAGATGCTGTAGGTTAGAGAAAGCAGATTACAATCGCCAAGCAATTTAGGCTGTTGAAAGAAAGAAAGATGTATTAATTTATTTATTTCTAAGCGGACGAAGTTGCGCAGCATTTCCGCTCAGTCCTTGAAAGCCGAGTTTCCGACAAAGTGGCAAGCTGACTTCCAGTAATAAATTACAGAGGAACTATCAGAAAACTCGAAGTGACAGCTCTTTCACACAGACTCAATCATGCAACTGGAGAGGTTAGTTATACCTACCTGATTGTAAGAAGCAAAAGAGAACATGATCGTGAGCGATTCATTCTGAATTTAGCTGCACTAATCTATGCTTAAAAAGTAATAAACTTGGTTACAGATTTTAAATGCATGGTAAGAAATTCTATAAATGTCTTATCCTGTGTACATATATTATTATTTGCATAAAACATTAACGCTGAAAGTTAAAAAACATGAACCAGTAATGATTTGTTAAAAAAACACACAATTCCCCAGAATGGTCTTCATGGTTATAAAACATTACATTTTGTGCTTCCCCATCATCTGAATAATTAGCAAATTGACAGCCTTCCTATCTTAATAAATGCATTTCTTCTATTCATCCACAAAAAAAGAGAGAAATGGATTCAGATCACATGTTACTGTTCAACACAGTGTCATAAGTTATTGTAAATGCAATGGTCAGACAGTCAGATAATATTTGATGAATATTCAGAAAACCTGCATGGGAGACAGGGACAGATGCTGTTGTCATGAAGTGTATATAGTTTACTTACCTTTTCTATTATTCATGTACATTTTTCCAAATACAGTATATTCTTATTGTTCTTTCATACTGATGTACTAAAATCAATAATAATTAAAAAAAAAAAAAAGTCATGCTATGTTACTAAAAAAAAAAAAAAATGATGAGAATAAATAGACATATAAAATAATGACATTAAAAAGAAAACCTACTGGCTTTTTCCTCCTCTGTCTCTGCGCCTTGAGGGTACGTTTTAGATTTTCCACTTGTTCCTCTTCGTTGTCTGCAATTTCCTAAGTAAAACACAGACCCATATCTTTCTTTAAAGCCAGTTTGCAATGCGGTATTTTACTTGAGTGGATGCTGTTTCACACACTGAAAGCCTTGGTATATTTCTCAGGCCCACAGCTGGTCTTTATCCTTTGTGATATAAAACGAAATATGATTTTAGCAGAACAGTAATGCTTATTAAACCAGAAATCCTAGAGGTTCAACTTTATGTAATAATACTTACCGGTACTTAAAATGTACTCTGAAAACCACAAACACAAGACCAGACCAAATACTATTACACTCTTCAACAAAGCTGTTCACAGGTTATATGAAAAGGACAGTAAGGAGATATACTTAAAAACTCTAAAAATGTTGACAAATATACAAAAACTTCCTATTATTTTCTAAGACAACTGCCAGTATGAAAACAGTGACAAATGGTAAACTATATATTAGAAAAAAATGTAGGTCTCATCTAAACAATAAGTAGGAGACAATAGGAAAGCCAATAAAAACTTCTACCAATGAGAACCATTATATTGGGGGGTTGAAAGAGAAAACATAGCCAGCAGTCTATTGTTAAGAGCCAATGACAGAAATCAAAAGATATGCAGAAGAAACAATTTACTAATATGGAAAGCTGACAATAATTTATTAACAATTGCACATCCTCAGGTGGCCCTTAGCTAACTGGTACAAAGAAAATAATTCCAGGTAAGTATGCGCCAGTTTAACAGGAATAGTAAGCAGAAGCACAAAGAAGTTAGCCTGAAGTAGAGTGAACACCCACATGGGGGCAAATTATTAGCTGAGAAAAACAGCACACCAAGCTCAACGCTGGACAAATACCAACCTTCACGGCTATTTGTTGACTTTCTTTATTGATTTCCATTTCTGAGTTGACCAGAGCCTGGCAAGCAAAACAGCACAGATTTAGAAATGTCAAGGAGCTCCGCTGTGCTTTGCGGCTGCCTCTGTGGCATTTCAGCTGCAAAACTGAACTCCAGGACATGTTGAGTCTTGCTTAGGGCTGCCTTCTTTTCAATCATAGATACTTCTGTGCTACTGTTATTTTAAAACAGCTTCAACTGATTGTATTCTGTTATGCAATGATTTCCATTTAAAGCCACTTGTTTAGCATGTGTTAACTGGCTATCTGAGTTTTCTTTAATTTACATGGATATGCATTGCATTTAAGAGGCCACATTATAAAAAATATCAGAAATCACAGCAACCACTGTTGCAAACCCTAGTCTTTCCCATATAATTAAATGTAAATGCAACTGTCTAACTTAATTTATGAATGATAAACAATATTCAATTTGGAATATATTCTTGAAATATGTTATTATTGTGTTACATCTACATATATCAGATTAGAATCTTAATAACTTGAAATACACATTTTAAACTGTTTCTAAAATACAGTGTATACTGCTTATAAGCAATATGTTCACAGATGCATATAATATTATGTGCATGTTTCAGTTGGTTGTTTTCCAGGCAAATTACCACAGAATTCAAAGCATCTGAGGGAAATTACACGATATGCAACCCTGGTTTAAAAGGCAAAAACTGTAACGTTATAATCTCAGTGGGATCTCTGACGACTCAGAATGTATCATTGATATATACATTTGTCTTTCTAGTTTACTCGCTATTGTTCAGTTACACTATAGCTATATATGTTTAACATATATGTTTATAGAGACAAGTGTTACCTTTTGTCATGCATTGCTTCAAATAAGCCAAAGAAATATGAAGCCATGTTCATGTTCTTGGATTTTGGCGATTTATCCTCCATTATATTTACCTGTGTATCAATGTCATCTTTGGTTCTTGTCAAGGATTCTTGGAGTGCCTTTCGCTTGCTTTTAATTTTCTCACGGAGATTTCTAAAACAAAATCAGAAAACATGACCAAATTTAATGTGACACACACATTACTGATTGCACCTCTAAAATATTTACCTAACAAAAAAATCTTGCAGTTTGAGGTCAGTGAGGCACATGCTGGGTTGGTGCTCTGCCTGCGATAATTCAGTGATAGAATTATTCCAGCAGGAGCTCTGTAGTGTTCAACATGTAAGTTGAGAAGATCCTTAGGTGATAACCTAGTGAAAAATGTATGTATGGTCATGGTTGTCCACAGAGGACCCAGTTAAACAAGCAGGTGTGTATGCAGCCAAACATGTACATTCAGCAACTCCACAGATATGTGTGTCTACAGGATGTTTACCTCCTGCACTGTTTCTGTTCAACTTAATTATTATACTTAATTATACTGCTCCTTTTGGAAAACAGTTATGAAGATTTAGCCTGCATTGGCGCAAACAGTCAGAGGCCAAAACTGAAGCAAATGTATTATCACCAGTCAATACAGAAAATGTTTGGATTAGTATTTAAGAAAATAGAAGTGAGGGAAATAAGACTCTGAAAGTTCAGCAGTTTCAGCCACTTCAGGTTTTAATGAGAGCTTTAGTAGACACTAGTTTCACTGCAGTTACCAATACAATCTGGAATGGCTCAAACGGCTAGACAACAGGATTGTTTTTCTATCCCTATAGTACAATTGTATTATGGGGCGCAACAAATTATCAGATGCTCCTTAAAGTGTATATTGTCATAATGTTTACTCACGTAGTAGATGCCATTTTCTTTAGTGTTTCCTGGTTAAAATCTCAGATCATGACTCGTGACTGCAGTCTTCTGCAAACAAAATGCAGAATACAGACACATTTAGTTCATAATGAAATGTAAAGCGAGTGCGTAGAAGAAACCTATCATAGTCAAGAAGTAATCCAACACAATCCAGTCAGAACAGTTACTCATTTCCTAACTTCACAACAGAAGTGCTGTACACTCAAATTATAGTATTGAATACTGAACTCTTAAAAAATAAAAATAAAAAAAAAATCTCTAAGTTGTCAGTTGCACAAGATATCTTGATTAGCAAAAAAATGAATACTGGAGGCTCAGTATGCTGATATTTTCACACATATTTCCACATTTTTTTCATCTCTATCCCAAAGACTATATCTTTTACTAACAAACTCAAGCTTGATCTAGATAGTTTGGCTTGTTATATGTGTATTGTTAAAAACCTACAATAAAGTACTGGTTTTGAGAATAAAAGTATTTTAACTACATCCAAATGCCATGAGATGATGAAAAGGATTCACCCTCAGTTTGTCACTCTGTTTTAACAGGCTATAGTCTGTATCCAATTCTGTGGTTTGAGAAGTTGCTGCACCACCCAGTACTAGCAGCATACCAATAGACCTGCACAATCAAAATATATATTTTACTAAAACGTCACCTTGTATGCTGCTTAATGTAACACTGCATGACACCAATGCGGGGCCTGTGAACTGCAAGGTATGGTTTCTCTTTATTCATGTATTTTCTATTCAAGAACAGAAAAACGGATGCCTAAATATTGTAATACATAGTACATATTACTATGGTGCATGCCTCACTAATTTTCAACTGTACTTCTTACTACCAGCACATACAAATATACGGAATGCTTATCTGGAGCTTATACATAGTTTCAGCATTTTATATAAAATTACAAAAAGACACAGAGACATTACTCATGGTGGCACTGAAATAAACTTTCAATTCGCCAATCTGTGTTAGACTGCACAGTTAGTATGCTGCTGAAGTAGCCTTGCCCATACAGCTGTCAACGATCTGTTCACACTGTACATATCAAGACTAGCGAATATTTACCGGTATAGCCTTACTCATATTTTGAGATTTTTTTTTTTTTTTTTCATAAATCAAAATGTGTACGTGAACTTCAGTGGATATGAAAAGTAATTATAAAACCACCCACCCTGTTTTGCACAGATACAATTTACTCCAATACTTAATTTCTTTGCTGGCATTATATTTCTTTAATAATCACTAAGTCTCTCACTAAACTTTAAAGATGTGTTGGTTCACACTTACCTGATTACCGACACCCGCAGTGAAAACGGCTGCTTAGTAACGACAAAAACTACACCTCAACCACACTTTCTAGTAAACAATCCACGCACCGCCCATAAAAGCGTATAATAGGTTATTTGAGAAATGACGGTAGGGAAACAAAGGAACCATTCGTTTACACTGGTGTCAATCATTTCCTCCACACCTAGGAGTTAAATTTTCTTTTCCCAGATTACGGTGGCCCCACTGGATAAATAAACCAGCGTTTGTTGTGGACATGGTAAGTGGTGATTTTTAAGGAAAGGTCAAAATTCTCAGAACAGATGCTAAAGGTAGTTCTCATATTTTCAATTTGACAGTTTTCTCCAGGTTCAGTTTTAGTTGTTATAGGTAGAAACATGTAGGCAATACTCTTTTTAGCATATATTTCATTCTTATAAATTATTTGTAAATGTCCTAGCTGCACTTTTTTAAAATGATAATTAATAATATTAAAAAGGTGGTCAATAAATCACACGGGAACGACAACCTTTTGCAATGTAAGGACCACCTTGGTGTTTGGATTTTTCACGCGGACTACGCGTTTTTTCACTTCACAATAGTAACAAATTTGCAAGTGCACATGTAAATTAAATATAACAAGTAAAGTATTTATATAACGTACCTAACTTAATGAGATTCCAAGGCTTGAATGTTCGCTACCAGTTCATCCAACGAATGTTGTCATCTTACGTTTTGAAAGTTGCTAATGGCAAAGTTCCTGTTTTTTTTGTTTGTTTGTTTGTTTTTTGTTTTTTTCACATTCTGAATTATTTGTAGTTAAGTGGAGTCTCAGTTTTGCAGGATTAAGAGTTGTGTTTGACAAAACCTCGTGATACATAATGCACGGGGTCTTGGATCGTAAATGCTGGTACTCACAACCGTTACCTCGTGTAGCAAATTAATCAGCCCATTTCTAGCGCAATTTAGTTACTGCACCCACTGAGTCGCCAATAACTATTGCACACCCGTAATAAAATAAAACTGATAAAGACGGGAAAAGGAAGACTACATACATATCTTATCATTTATATATAATGTGGCTAACCCTTTCAGGACCCGCATTTTTCAGTGTGGGTGCTCGAGAGGTTTATTTTTCCTATAAAAAATATATTTATTTATTTATTTTTTTATTTATTTTTTTTTTTTTTTTTTTTACAGTAGCATCTTGGAATTGGTGCCCATGTTTTCAGAACTCTGGGGAACAAAGTACTTTAGAAACCATATAAACTTGTCTCTATTTTCAACATTGTATTTTTTTATTTAAGTTTTTAAACGTTAAGTATTTTTTATTATCATGTATTCTGCTTAGAGATACATGTATGAAAAATCGAAATAGGTAATTAATTCCATTATTTAGTTCATGAAATAGTATCTGCTTACAGTGCCTATAAAAAGTTTACACCCCCTTGAACTTGTTTCACATTTTGTTGTGTCAGTGCCTCAGAGTTTCATGCATTTAAATGAGGATTGTTTTCCACTTATCTACAAACCATATTCCACACTGTTAAGTGGGAAAAAGCTTTTATTAAGAAAAAAAGTATATATTAAAAATACAAATCATAATTGGATAAGTCTCCACCCCAGTTAATACTTGGTGGAAGCACCTTTGGCAGCAGTTACAGCTGTGAGTTTGTTGGGATAGGTCTCTACCACCTTTGCACACCTAGATTTGACCATATTTGACCATTCTTTTTACAAAACTGTTGAAGCTCTGTCAAGTTCCGTGGGGAACGTTGATGAACAGCACTCTTCAAGTCATGCCACAAATTTTTTATTGGATTTAGGTCGGGGCTCTGACTGGGCCACTCAAGGACATTTACCTTTTTGTTCCTTAACCACTCCAGTGTAGCTTTGGCTGTGTGCTTTGGGTCAATGTCATGCTGAAAGGTAAACTTCTGTCCCAGTTTCAGCTTTCCTGCAGAATGCAGCAGGTTTTCCTCAAGGACTTCTCTGTACTTTGCTCCATTCATTTTCCCTTCTATCCTGACAAGTGCGCCAGTCCCTGCCGATGAGAAACATCCCCATAACATGATGCTGCCACCACCATGCTTCACAGTAGGGATGGTGTTCTTTGGGTGATGCGCTGTGTTGGGTTTGTGCCAAACTTAACGCCAAAAAGTTCAATTTTAGTTTCGTCAAACCACATGGCTACTGAATCTCTTGAGTGTTTTTTTGCATACTTCAAACAGGATTCAAGGTGTGCTTTCTTGAATAATGGCTTTCTTCTTGCCACCCTACCATACAGGCCAGATTTGTGGAGTGCTTGGGATATTGTTGTCACATGCACACTTTTACCAGTCTTGGGCATAAAAGCCTGTAGTTCTTGCAAAGTTACCATTGGCCTCTTGGTAGCCTCTCTGACCAGTTTGGAGGGACAGCCTGACCTAGGCAGGATGTTGGTGGTGCCATACACCTTCCACTTCTTAATAATCATCTTGACCATGCTCCAAGGGATATTCAAGGCCTCTGATATTTTTTTATACCCATCCCCTGAGATGTGCCTTTCAACAACTTTGTTCCGGAGTTCTTTTGAAAGTGCCTTGGTGCTCATGGTTGAGTCTTTGCTTTGAAATGCACTACCCAGCAAAGGGAACCTACAGGAACAGCTGAATTTATCCTGAAATCATGTGAATCACTACAATTTAACACAGGTGGCCACTTAACTTGGTGTGTGGTTATGAAGGCGATTGGTTACACCTAAGCTAATTTAGGATTTTTATTACAAGGGGGGTGGACACTTATCCAACCAAGCTATTTGAGTTTTTATTTTTAATTAATTTTCTACAAATTTCTAGAATATTTTTCACTTGGAAGTTGTGTGGTAGATATGTAGATAAATGAAAAAAAAAAAAAAAATAATACATTTTAATTCCAGGCTATAAGGCAACAAAAGGTGGAAATTTTGAAAGGGGATGTAGACTTTCTATAGGTACTGTATATCCACTCGCACACACACACACACACACACATCACCAGTCACAAATTTGAGTACACTTGTGGAAACTAGGTTTTTTTCATAATTAACAATGTTTTACGTTGTATACATTTCTGTTAATACTTAAAAACGAAAAACACATGTTACAATATACAAAACAAAACATAAGGAGTATCAAAGCAATGTTCAAGAAAATTGAAAATTGTCTCTAAATCTTGGATTCCTCAAAATAGCCACCCTTTGCCTTAATAATAGCCTCACAAACACAAGGCATTCGGTTAACAAGTTTCAGTAGGAAATCACCAGACATGTCTTCCCAGCTCTTCTGCAGCAATTCCCAGAGGTGTAGGGCACTTGTGGATAGCTTTGCTTTGACTCTTCTGTCCAGTTCGTCCCATACAAGTTCTATGGGATTGAGGTCTGGAGACTGGGCAGGCCAGGTTATTAGATTGAGTTGTCCTTCACTTTCCTTCTTCGCCAGATAGTTCTTGCACAACTTTGAGGTGTGTTTCGGGTCATTATCTTGCTGAAGAATGAAGGACTGCCCAACTAGCCGTAATCCTGATGGAATGACATGCCTCTGAAGTATGCTATGATAGCCATGCTGGTTGAGCTTGCCATGGACTTGGTAAAGATCACCAGCAAAGCAACCCCAGACCATGACACTGCCTCCTTTATGCTTGACAGTGGGAACCACACATACAGAACTCATACATTCACCCTCTCTGCATCTTACAAATACTCGGCGGTTGGACCGAAAAAATATTTCAAATTTTGACTCATTGGTCCATAAGACCGACTTCCTCTCCTCGAACGTCCAGTTTCTGTTTTTTTTGGCCCAGTCAAGTCTCTTCCTCTTATTCTGCACTCTTAACAATGGTTTCTTTGCAGCAATTCTACCAGTTAGGCCAGTTTCACGCAATCTCCTCTGAACAGTTGATGTTGAGCTTGTATTTCAGGGGCAGTTAATCGCCGGTTTCGCAGACTTGGGACTCAAATGAACTTGTTCTCTGATTCTGAGGTCACCCTTGGCCTGCCTGACCTTGTTCGGTCCTCATGAGTGCCAGTTTCTTCAAATCATTTGATGGTCTTGGCCATAGCAGTTACAGACACTTGCAAAGTTCTTGCGATTTGTCTTAAAGATTGACCTTCATTTCTTAAAGTAATTACAGACTCTTTTTTCTTTGCTTAACTGAGCGTATTTTGCCATTTTTTGCTCCCTTACATTCAGCAATGACAAACTTGTGCCTGTGCTACCTATATTTATAGTAATCATGGACCCTCACCTGTTAACAATAATTGGTGACAAAAGGTTTATTACATAACATGCTAGTTAACTAAGAGAACATCTAACAAAGACACTTTTATACTTAGGCCAGTGTTCTAACACCATGTTATACACATTTCAGACAACTGACTTGGGCTTCAGACTGAAATCCCCTTGCTTTGGGTGACCATTTCATTGAAATTGACAAGATTTACATGAAATTTTTGAATGCAATTCACTTGTGATTATCAGCTTATATAAGTATACGTATCACATAATGAAATATTAAGTGTTTATAGACATGTTTATAAAGTTAAAAACATAGATAATCATGAAAAACCTGTTTTTTTTCTTAGCTGTAAACAAGTTATGTTTTGTTTCTCTGTGCTGTTGAAAATGTCTCCACCCTTTAAAAGTAAATGCCCATCTCAGTGACGTTACATGATAAAATAAACAAGCAGGTAGTGAAATTCAATTCCTCCCCTATCCAATGATATGCATTAAAAAGGTAGACTGCAAGTGATGGTGGCCCAGCAAGTCAAACAAACGAGATGTGTTTTTTTTATTATTGTGTTTACCCGATCACATAATGTGTTTGTTGTGTTGCTTAGAACTGCTTAACCAGATTTTGGGAGTTGTTTGCGGGACTACAGGTTGGGAACCGCTCGTTTAGATCATTAAAATAGCCCATGACTTCAGTTTGCTACAAAACAATAAGTTGGGCTTCAGATCTCTTCTCATTTTCTCTCTGTCATCCCTTTGGCAGCTGTTTTATGTTCTGGCTCACCTTTAATTAATATTTAATGTGGCTGCCTTGCAGAAGATCATCTATAAATTCTTGGTCCAAATAAAAAGTCACACAGTGTGCCAAGTCCTGCTTCAATGGCTGCAGGTATTGTCTTTTTTTTAGCCATGTGTTTTGGACAATAAGTCAGTACTTGAGAGGAAATGGTAAACTGTCAACTCTACATATATGGATAAAATTACATCAAAAACAATAAATGCAGTACCATTTACATTTTTGCATGGAATTGATTGGGATAAAAAAAAAAAATAGTGGCCATAAATATCAGCTTGGCTTGGCTTAATAAGGCACTTGGGAATGTTTTTCATTTTGTATATTAAAAACATATTAAAGCGACAACACATTCAGAAAGTATGTTGGTTAATTGCTCAACAATATCTGTCCCAGCTGGGGTTACTTGTTTTACAACCCTAAGCTCAGTGTTGTTGGCAGAATTGAGGTCCCAACAGATCAAGTCAAAAAGGTTATATGAAACAAAATATATTTTTTAACTTTCATCTTTCCGAATACTTGTTGTGAGGTTGTGTATGCATGCCAGCAATAAAATAGAATATTATTTATTAGGGGTTTTTTTTCTGTTTATATATAACAGCAGCATGCAATTTACATGGACACACATTTAATTTGGCAAACAGTGATTCATCTTAATGTAGTTTTAAACGTATATAAATTTTAAGACACAATGTATTAGGTTAAGTGCAATTCCCTCTGAGACAACAATAAATAGTGCTAAAGAAAATATTTGTGTTTATGATTTGTCTTCATACAGAGACAGCATTAGAGGTATCAAAATAGTATTGGGTCATTCTAGCTCAAGTAGACCAAGGGGAGTTGCTCAACTCCTTTTACTAATGGATGAATTATTATTAGAAAACCCAAAACATGCTTTCATATGCCCAGGAACCCCTTTCTCCTTTTGTGAGGTGTTCTAATCTTTCATGGAATGACTTTCCCTAAGTTGTCTGTGTATTTTAAGTGTAGTGTACTAGGAGGTAAACATTGTGAACTGTAATAATCGACGAGGCCTGCCAAGTCGTTTATTTTTTAATTTGGAATGTTAACCCCCCCCAAGTTCAAAAATTCCATAAAACATGGTCTGCTTACATTTTTCTTTTCTCGAATACTGAATACATCTTAACATTTCTACTTTTTTACTTTTCTTTCTTCTGCAATAGTCTGTGCTATGTTTTTTTTTTTCATCTTAAACTAGTTCCACTGCATAAACTACAGAAATCAAAAGCTGTAATATATAGTGACATATCCTAGGACAACAGAGAGATCTGATTGGAATTATAATTTGCAATACACTCACAGGCTTGATATTCAAAACTCAGCAAGTGGATTTTGTCAATGTTATCTGCTTTAAAATATACTTTTCCTTTGCTTTTTATCTCAGCTTAAATTGAATGACGTATTTTGATCGATGAAGTCATGATGTCTACTTAAATATTAAAAATATCTATTAACCTTGTTTAGAACCAAACCTCAGTATAATTTACCAAGCTTTGGATCGGGCTCTCAGTGGGGTTTCAAAGCTGTTCGATAGAAATACAAAAGAAAAGCAGATTCATACATTGGAAAATGAAGATCAAAACAAAATAATCAATATTAATAAGATTTTACAGAAAGTGTAAGAATGAGGTTATTGTGCAAGTAATCCTACAGCATGGAGTGCATTTCTGCTTACAGGTAACTTTAGTCATCTCATAGATTAAAGGCTACACACATCTACAGTGCAGGAAGGTAAAACTATGTATAGTATTTAACTATGTTTTATGCATATCAAAGATCAATATTTATGATCAATTTAAAGCTTTTTTAAATTTTTTATTACCAAAACAGGTACCTGCATATGATGAGTACACTTGGTTTCAGAGTGTACCCCTAATCTATTTGAAATGGCAGATTTAAATATAATAGACTCTCACTAATTAGTGATTTGTTCTGTTTGTAATCTGTACAATACTAAAAATGCCTATCTTATGTTGTTTTTTTTTTTTTTTTTTTAATTATTTTTATTTTCTTCAAAAATAACTTAGATTTCTTTGAGTAAAAAAAAAACATGTAAATATTTCACACATTCATCACTTAGTTATGAAGTTTTGTTTCTTACAGCTGCTATTAGCGTGTATTTCATTATGCAAGCATGAATTGGATTATAGGTCAGTTCGGTCTAGCTGGGTTTAGAATCTGCTGTACTGCTACCATTAAATCCTGCTTGTGTTTCCACAGTAGGTGATTTACATCACCTACATTAATCATAACAATATACATTTAACTCGTACTAGATACAGCTGCCATTTAAGGAGAAACCATATACAACTTTATTAAATACAAACCCTAACAACTCAGTCTTAAAACTCAGCAGAAACAGCTCTTTATGCATATGTTTTTTGAAAAGTTAGTCCCTCATCAGCCTTAACAGCCCATCTGGAAATTCATTGTCATTCCAAGTTAGTTTCCAGATGTGAGTTGTGGGACAAAACTGTTTCTCGCATGCTTCTTTTTTTTTTTTTTCTAAATTAATTTTGGGGATTCTTTATTAACAAATCATTTTTTTTAATTGGAAAAACACAAAACACAGCCAGTTGGGTTTCAGGTGTTATTGTATTTTCTGTGGGCCATTCTTATCTAAAATCACCTCAAAGGTCCCAACTAGCTTTTTTAAAAGTTTTATTGTGTTAAAATACTTGAAAGTTCAATAGTATGATTATGGCAGAAGATTTACCGTATCTAATTCATAAGATTTTGCTATCTCTAAGATCATTTTGATTCATCTTGGGTTTTGTGTTGTAACAACACCAATCTGTTATGCCCAGTGTGAAAACACAGGGTGCCAAGAGAACTTTGGATATCAAAATGTTGGAAAGTATGGTATATGAACCGTATACATAGCACCAGCCACTAATTATTTGTTATAATAAACCCACTTGTAGCAAACTTGTATATAGTTACTTCATTAGTTCTGTTTTGCACATTGCTTAATACTTAAACCTGAACTTAACATTTATTATAATGTTGCCAACCAGTATTATATAGTCAGTTTTTCACGAATAATCTTCTGAAAGTGCATCAAAGTAGTCTGTATCTGCATAAAGTAAAAACCCAGAGAACAAACTGTCAGCCCAGTTTGGGTCAGAAAACAGGCCATTCTGATCAGTGAAAAAGATTTCCAGCCAGACTTCATCCTCTGGATTCAAGTACATAACTGTAGATCCAGAAGCAACATCATGGTTCCCTGTATTGGCGTCAAAAGTCTTTATACGATATTGGCCATTGTGTACTAGTCCAATTGCCAGGTGTTTGTTGGCCAGTGTGATGTCATAGGAAAAGTAGTAAATACCCGGGTAAGCACATACGAACTTCCCAGTGGTGGGGTTGTAGTGTTCTCCCTCATTGAAAAGGACTTTGTTGAATACTATGGGGGATTTTTCCTCAGGGTAGCTGGTGGTTATACCGACTGTAAAGGCTGATTTAGGCACCAGGCTGCCGCACTTGCAGACTCCTGGTTGTCCTGGCAGCCCTCGTTGTCCCTTGTCTCCTTTCTCCCCAGGAGGACCTTCTGGGCCTAGCACTCCTTTGACGCCTGCAAATCCGTCAGGTCCTTTCTTGCCTGTTAGTCCTCTGTCCCCCTTTTCCCCAGTTCTTCCAGCGGGACCTGAGTTCCCTCTTAGACCTGAAAAAGAGTCATGTATTTAAACAACCATGACCTTGGAAGACTGTCAGACTTAACGATTTGTTTACTACTGGAGGTAGATACAGCTACCTCTTGATCTGTTAACAGAAAAGAAAGGGGGTGTTGCTTCATGTTTGCAAAGACCACTGGAGACATGCAGCGTTTGGAACTTCCTTTTAATAGTGTGTCTCCTGTCTTGTGTGAATAACATGTTTATGTGATTTTCTCATGATTCACTAAGAAATAGGCAACTCAACAACTTGGTTCATTTTTAAAAAATTGCCTGTTGCAATAAGTATGTAGTGTCATGAAGAATGTGAAACATGCATACTAAAACAGCATTGTGTGCAGTGTAAGACTTAATAAATACAATTAATATATTAGCTTGTTTTGAATACATTTCCGTAAACTCCAGCCGTTATCCTTAAATTAATTGTAACTAACAAAATAGTTCTATCAGTTTTCTCTACCATGTACATCCATTCATTTTATAGGTCTCAAATGTGCAGTTTTGAAAAAATATATATGTTCTAGCAAACACATATTTTCATTTTAACAGGATATCTGGTACTACACAAGGTTTGGAGAAAGGTTAAAAAGCTATGCTTTTGGACTGTCTTGTACTTCTGGGTCATTTCTGCTGGTGGGTGAAGCTGTCATGATCCCTTCATTAGCTTCTTTCCAGTCAATAACCAATCAGCTGCTTCTCCTATTAACTGACATGCTTTCTGCCAGTAACATTCTTGAACCCAGAAGACATTGCTGGGGTGAAATGACCAAGGAAGTAAAACAGTAACAGGCTTCCTGGAAGTCAAGGCAAGCAAACTGAGAGCTGTCTTTAACTTAGTGTAGTGTTGGATGTCTGTTTTAAAATGAAAAGCCATGTTTGTTATAACGTGTTTCTTTCTAAACTGCACATTAGAGACCTATGTAGCTAATGAAAGTACAGTACAAAGAGAATTAGATTTCTTGAACTATTTTGCTAGCTATAATTACTTTAAGCCCCTTGTGACAGAGAGAGGAGGAATCTGAGCTGCAAATCTCTCTCCCGACCAGAAAGGGCGCTGTATAAGGTTGGTGATATGCTTTCCCATAGATAGGGTGACTTGATGGTAGCTGGGAACCTGAAGTTAGCCATTTTGGAGGAAGTGCGTAGCTGCGAGTTTGCTGAACAAATCCATTGTGATCAGCTGTGTTCCATGCAGGGATTGGATAGAGCGTGGTGCCGGGCTGATCACAGGGAGGAGTTTGGCAGTACAAAGGAGACGCAGTTACGAACTCCTGAGCACTAACGTCATTGCACAGCACAGACAAGCACCACCATCCCCTGTTTGGAAAGCACAGTTTTGTGCACCGCGGGGATTACAATTGTTGTACTGTAGTATTATTATTTATGACTGAAACACGCCGCGTTTACTTCCTCCATACCATTGCTGGTATAGGGGTAGATTGTTATTGTTCATTATTTAATAAATACAGATCTTTTGAAAATGCAGTTTAACTAGTTGGACATTGCCTTATTCCCCACACCACTCACATCCTGTCACAAGTGGAGTCAGAAAAGAGATTCTGAACCGGAAGGCTGGACCGAGTATCGTGGCTCGATGTTGGAGGCGCAAGAGTCGAGGGAGGCTCAACAACAGGTGGAGCACCGGAAATTTTACGCAACCTTCATGGGGCAGATGACCATGGGAGGAAACTAGTGGCAGAACCAGCAATCATACTCCCAAAACGTCGCTGGAGGGTGGCCCTGAGGCCTGTCTGGTGGTGTTCGAGCGGTCTGGCAACTGCAGCCAGATGGCCTTGTGAGTGGTGGGCTACCCAACAAGGCCCCAACTTGGCTGGGGAATCCCAGGCGGCCAATACGACCCTGTAACAGTGTGCTGTGTTACATGTGCTGGTAATACTGACACAGAGCATTGGTGTTGATATGCCACTCAGGTGTGCAGATTTAATTTCAACACAGTACTGACACTAGGGTACCAACAATGGTAACTTCTAATGTCACATATAATAAAGAAACCAAAGCTAAAAATAAGTTTGCCACACAAAATGACGAGCGATAGTCCCACTAAAAGGAACGTCCCACTCCAGGAACATATTACTCTATGATAACTCACTCAATACTGTTTTGGGATCCACATCTCCTAAGCTGACCTACTTCTGTTGCTTTCGAAGTCTTGGCCTCCCAGCGATGTTGACCTAGTGTGGGAACAGAGAAATGACCCTACGCTTGCCAACCTCTGGGGGCAGGTTCAGTCTATTGAGGGGAAGGCAACCGGCTGCTCACATATCCTCACCACATTTTTTCCGGTCATTACTGTATAGAATATCCCAAGCCTTGGGCAGAGGTCAGTCTGTAAAGCACAACTGGTACAGTTGTGGAGCGCAACGATTGGATAGAGCGTGGTGCTGGGATGATCGCAGGGAGGAGTTTGGCAGTACAAAGAGGACGCAATTACGTGACTACGGCTCCTTAGGCTGGTGTTACTAATGCACCAGAGCGCTGTGTTCTTGTTTTGTGATTTGTATTGCAGAGGAGGACTAGGAGCTGCAGCCATGGTGCCAGCACAAACCCCTGAGAACTACCCTCACTGCACAACACAGACAAGCACCACCATCCCGTTTGGAAAGCACTGTTTCGTGAACCGTGGGGATTACAATTGGTGTACTGTATTATTATTTGTGACTGAAACACGTCGCGTTTAATTTCCACCATACCATTGTTGTTACAGAGGTGGATTGTTATTGTTTAATAAACATGCACCTTTTGAAACTGCAGTTGAATTGTTTGGTCATTGCCTTATTCCCCATACCACTCGCATCCTGTCACACCCCTACAGAGCAGTGTTGTAATGTGGATACCTGTGTCTCCATTTTCTCCTTTCTCTCCCTTCCTTCCATCTCTTCCGTCTCGTCCTGGCAGTCCAATGCGCCCGTGTGCTCCAGGTGGTCCATTGGCTCCTGGTTGCCCCGGAGGACCAAGCAAACCAGGTACGCTGCAGATATACTGGGGGGAATGTCCTTTAAACTTGTTGTCCAGCAGCTGTCCACTGATGCAGTGAATCAAGCTTACAGTACAAATCACTATTAACATTTTGGAATCTAAAAGAGAAAAACAATGCTGCATTTAGAAAGATAATTGCATCATTTCAAAACAGCAGCTGCCACACCTAATATTGCTAATATCTTTTGAGTGAGGACAATCTTGTATTAAATGACCACCTTTATTATAATACAAAATCTTATAGATTCCCAAAAACATTAAACCCAACAATGGATGAAGAAAAATAAGCAGAATAAAACTAGTTGGAGCACAGCCTTCGGTGCCACCTGCTAAAAAACAATAAAATAATCTATACGACATCTTCATCCTGGTGAACAATAAATATTAGGCAGAGGAACATCGTATACTCCCCCACTCGGGACAAGACTGGGAGTGAGGTGGTAGTGGTTGGGGACAAGGTGGTAATTTGAGTGAAATAGGCTTATATACGTTATTGGTTAATGGGAACTTGCCGGTAATAGGCTTGTAGATTAACCAGTGAATGTACCAAGCACTTGTACTGTAGATTTCCTGCCTGAAAACCTTGCAAGCGTAACAATAAAACATTTAAACTGACAACTTCATATTTTCAGGGTTGTGAAAACTGCGTCCATAAAGTCATCTAACTGCACCCTTTACTTCGACCTGTGACCTAAGATGGCTGCCATGTTGGAGTCATGTGACTTTTTGGTTTCCCAAAGATAAAGACCAAACGTTTCGAGGTATTGTTTTTACTGGTGTATTCTGTGATTATCTAGTTCAGGTTCAATTTTGGGAGGCCTTCGAGAAAATGAACCTTTTTTTTTTTTTTTTGCAAAGCTGCTGTCGATACAATGTGAAAGTATTGTATCTCAGAAACCATTTGAGGCAATGACTTCATATTTGCAGACTTTTGAAGTTATCTCTATATTATGCTACCAGGGATACTTTGTCTTTTTTCACAAAGTTTACATTAGAATTGTAGGTAAAAATGCAAATCGTCCAAAGATCCCACATAATTGTTTTAATCCCACTGTCCCCCAATTATATATTTATACTAGTTACAATTTTTACTAGTCAAACAGAAACGTGACAGTCAACCTCTGAAACGGTATTCAACTAGCTGTACACCACGTATAGTGCAGTCGCTGTTGCAATCCATTAACATATAAATTACATTTTAGGACATTAATAGTTTGTAAAAATTCCATGCAGTTAAAAAGTATAGTGCACAACCACCCATAATGTTGCGAAACAGTATGTTCACAATACAGCAACGGACATTGTCAAATACATGATTTATCATGTGTTTTTTTTTCTTTTTTTTTTAATATGGCGATGAATCGACCTTTGACTATTTTTTTTTTACTTACACTATTCAACTCTTTCTGTTCTGGCCCAAGTAGGCGTAGTGGCATTTCTTTTGTTATTATAACTTGCTTTATAATACAGTAATCCATTACATATCTGACTGCGGGGGGACAAGAGAAAGGGCGGATATGTATGAATGTCGGATGAATGAATCCTGTTTTAAATACCATTATACACGGCAGTAACAATTACTATATTCACACAAGTATTGTTTTGAGATTCAGTTTTTATTAACAAGCTCCCCTAAATCCTTTGATTAGAAAGATATGGGGTATTAATTCTTGTGACAGAGTAGCCGTCTGCCATGTGGGTGCGTGCATTCGCTGCTGAGTGACAGGTAGGAGATTGAGATGGAGGGTGAAGTTGATACGCCCCGCAGGCAAACAGGATTTATTTACATATGAAGTCAGCACTTTGAACAACAGCTCACGTGACATTACCAGCTATGGTTGCTCACGGAACACATACAACACAGTGTACGGAAACATTGGTAGGATCTACAATATCAGAACTAATCTTCTGTATTCAGTAAAAACCTAACGTTGCTGAAGAGGCTGATCATGGCAAATAAACAGATATGTGACGGGCGGATACACGATGGATTACTGTAGCACAATAATACATACATTGGCACATATATGCCACTATGAATTAAGACATTGCAGTGGGTGACTTACTGCATTACGAAATGTAGTAAGCAGACTATTATACCTCTGTCATTTACTGTTTTATTACTTTACCCGCTCTTCTGCATTAAAATTGGGGATAATTGAGTTTTAAAAAATATTAAAGTCTTCTTCTCTGGATACATAGCTTTAAATACTGGTTGGTTCCTTGCACTGCAGAACAAAAATCTAGTTTTTGCCTGGCAATTTATAAAAATAAATCTTCATATTATTTGCTAATATGATGTTAAAATGTACTGTCCCATATGGTTGTTTTAACATATTATTCAAGGTTGATATTAGAAAACGGAACCTGTTTCAAATTCTGCCCATGAATCAAGATTATTGCAAAATGGTAATTTAATGAGATATGTACTGTCAATAGCATGAAGTGCAAGATGAGGAAAATTCAGTTAAAACAAATTCATAAAACTATTCACACCAAAATGTCAGTGGCCACACAGAGTAGTGGGTTGCCAAGACATGCTTTTTTTCTGATTCATTGTGCTCCTCCAAGGGCTGTCTGGATACGGTCCTGAGATAAATTTTCTATTAGTAACCTGATGACCGTTGATGAGCTGAATAGCTTTCTCTCATTCTTTTCTTGTTCTTATGTTTATACTGCACTTACTGTACCATTAAAATACAGTCTAGGTAAAGTAAATGCTGTTGAAATCTAGCATGTATTTGTCCCAGTTTAATACTATTCCTTAAGAAATTCAACATGTCTAAATCATACTGTTTTGTATTCAGCTGTCCAGTAATGTTTCACTTTATCATTGTTATGCTTTAAATTTACCATGCCTACGTGGTCTTTACTGTACTTTACCATATTTCTGTGTGTAATATCATATTTGAAACCATGAATTGATTTCACTATACATTAATGCTTTTAAACAGTCTGTGTTTTCTTTAATTGTTGATAAGTAATTTCCTTATTTGTCTTATGCTGATTTTAAAGAGTTTGTGCCTTGAACATGCAGCAGTACATTTTAAAGGGGCCATTGCATGCAGATTGCAAGATTTAGGATGATTTTTGAGTTAATACATACTTTAGCAATTACATAATGGTTTTGATTATTTTATCACTGTAACTTTTTTCTCAATAAATTATATAGTTATAATAGCAATGTCAAAGCCCAAAATATTATTATTGTAGTACCCCATCCGATTTTAACTAGGATTTACATATTTGTGTTCCTTGTACAATGTAATATTCTGAGATATAACCGAGCTTGAAGATGTAATTTATTATGGCAAGTCATAAAAGGGAGCAGGCCAATTGGTCCCAGTGAGTGACATACAGTTTTGGCAAGCTCATTTCTCCATTACGTGACCGATTTATGATAAGGTGTGCTTATTTAAACTATGAAGGAACTTAGTAATGTGTGTTTTAGTGTAAAATGGAACATGATTATGAGAATGATAAAATGATAAACACCTCATGACATATCTACCCCGATAGGGTAATAGTCACCTATGGGGACCCTTGAACTGTTAAAAAATGCTCTGTGCAAACTGTTTATCTGGAACCATTAAATATTCATTGTTAGTATTTTGCAGTTGCAATAGCAACTACTGCATTCCTTGTATTATGAAGCTAACATTTAATGGATGATTAAAAATGGTAGGGGTCCAGCTACTTACAGATGTCAAAGCAAGGCTTGGTATAAAAAATACACTTTTAACCCAAGTAGTTACTAGCAAGGGACACGCAACACAATGGGAGAGGAAAGTCAATTACATATATGAGACATTTGAGTAGGCCCAGCTTTATTGTCAAGGAATAGAAACATTTTGTGAAGGGTCCAACAGAACACATGGCTTGTGTTTTTCCCCATTGATAGAATGTGTTAGAAATAGCTCTGGAAATCATTGACAGTGAATATCACTGTAAAAGGGCTCAGCATTAGTCCTCCCATGACGGTGGAGGCGGGTGCAGCAGGTAGTTTCCTACCTCTGGAGATGGGTGCGGCTTTCCCTCTCGCGCTGGAGACAGTGGGGCATCTTCCTCTCATGCTGGGAACTGGTGCTTCTTCACTTCCTCTTTCTGGAGGAGGGGGCAGTTGACCACAAATTAGCCCCACTCTGCACAGACACAGAACAGGTTCAAGGCCTCGAGAGTACTGAGGTAAGCCTCCCAGCTGCCCTCCGGTCATCCCTCCTCCTCCTCTCCAGGGCAGGGGCAGGAAGGGCACCAACTCAAGGTCTCGACCAGGCGGAAGTAGCCATCCCAGCGGCTAACCTGCCATGTAGCTGGCAGGTGTGCGGTGTATTCTGGCCATAGCACCGGTGGCACTGGAGGTTCGGGCACCTCCCTTGTGGGTGCTAGACACAACAGGACTTCAGGCTCATCCCCTTCCTAGTTTGTGTCCCTGTCTACTTCTGGGCAGCTTTCTTTCTCATGCCCAAAGCGATAGCAGTAAGAGCACCACTCCATGTCCTCCTGCTCCACAATGGAGTACTCCCTGTAGACCCACTGCATGCGGTCACATGACCGGATCACAGGGTTCACTTCCCTGCTTCCTCTGTTTTCCCCTTTGGCTTCTTCTCCCTATTTTCTCTTTTCTTCCTTTCAAAAAATACACATGCACACACACAAAAAAAAGTTCTTCAAAACAACAAAAAGGTTCACCAGCAGTAACGTTCCTGGCCTGCGTCTTGGAGGTGTTGTTTATACCACGCAGGACACCATCTGCAGCAAGCTGGCTTGAGCGGTGACGTCAGACCAGGAAGAAACACACAGCATTGCGACTGAAATGAAAGTAAATCCACAGCAGATTGGGATAAGTGAGTGAAACACTGCATCTTTTATGCAGCTGTACCGAGACTCGATTGCTAATCAATCATTCAATTGGAATCTCGGTACATCTGCACGTGAACTAATTGTGCTCCCCGTGCTTTCATACTAATACCCACTTTAATCAGCACATGAAGTGATTGTGCAATCCCTGTGCCTAAATAAAACTATATATTTTAAATCATGATAATCCATACTCCGTGCACCAATATATAGTGGTTTGCAGAAATACCCCCCCCCCCCTTCAAAGTTTTCACATTTTGTTGGCACCTGAGCTTACTCCACGTGGCTTTCAAATTGGCTTTACATGTGGAATCTACACAAACTACTCCACATTGATAAAGTTAAAAATGCATATAGAATATAAATAAGTAAGATTTACAGAGAAAACCAAACTAATCTCAGTTGCATAAGTATTCAGCCCCTTTGCTACTGCAGACCTAAATCAGCTCAGGTGCAAATTATTTGTTTGAAAGGTCACAAATTTAGTGAAATGCTTCTAGTCTGTGTGTACTCAAATTGGTTTAACTTGTAGATCATTTCCCTCAGGTATATAAAGACTTTCAAGGTGCAACTCACATAGTGATCCAACAAAGCAACCATGAAGACCAAGGAGCTTTCGAAACAAGTCAGGGATAAAGTGGGTACAAGAAAATTTCAAAGGCACAATGAAGTCCATCATTAAGAAGTGGAAGATGCATCATACCACCCAGACACTACCTAGATCAGGTCGCCCTCCCAAATCAAGCAGCTGGGCAGGCAGGAAACTGGTTTGGGATTTCACTCTGAAACCAACACTGACCTTGAGAGATCTGCAAAGTTCTGTGTCTAAGATCGGAGTCAGTGTTCACACATCAACAATAAGCCAGTCCCTATACAAAGCTTTGCCTGTATGGATGGGTGGCAAGAAAGAAGCCATTACTCAGAAAGCCTGATCTTAAAGCACTATGGAGTTTGAGAAAAAGTATGTAGATGATACTGCAGACATGTGGAAAAAGGTTTTGTGGTCAGACAAGACAAAAACTGAACTTTTCGGTCTAAATTCCAAGCATTACATCTGGCGCAAGCCCAACACTGCACATCACCCAGTCAACACCATCCCAACTGTCAAGCATGGTGGTGGCAGCTTCATGTTATGGGGATGCTTCTCTTCAGCAGGGACTAAGAAGCTTGTCAGGATAGAGGGGAGAATGGATGGCGCAAAGTACAGGTGAATCCTTAAGGAAAACCTGTTTGAGTCAGCCAAGACTGAAACTGGGGAGGAAATTTACATTTCAGCAGGACAATGACCCGAAGCACAAAGCCAAAGCCACACTGGAGTGGTTGAACAAGAAGAAAATTAATGTTCTTGAGTGGCCCAGTCAAATTCCTGACTTGAATCCAATTGAAAATTGATGGCGAGACTTGAAGATTGCAGTCCATCGACAATCCCCAACAAACTTATCAGAACTGGAACAATTGTCCCATGAAGAATGGACAAAAATTTCACCATCCTACTGTGCAAAGCTACCTATCCAAAAAGACTAATAGCAGTAATTGCTGCAAAATGTGCTTCCACTAAGTACTGACTTAAGGGGCTGAATACTTATGCAACCAGTATATTTCACTTTGTACATTTTCTTTGCAAGTTTTACTGACATTTAGCCTCCTCCTCATATAACAGTGTTCAGTTTAACCACTACAGCTTTGAATAAAAAAAAAAAAAAAGTTTGAAAAACTGTGCATAGATTATTTGTAATTCAACAAAATCTGACATTATTAGTAGGGGATGAATACTTCTGCAAACCACTGTGTGCCATATAGCAGTTTAAACAATGTCTGTCTGTGTATAGATATACATGAACCACAGACACACTTTTTTCTTTGTTTTGTTATACTAACAGGAGGCCGTTCCCAAGACAGAGACAGATTCTAAGCAATGTTTGTTGCCTTCATCTACGTGTGTTTTTATCTTTTTCTGCATTCCATAACAGCACCAGCATCGGCATTTCTGTATTAAGTGAAAATTCTTGAAAATCTGTACATCCACACATGTGTTTTTTTTTGTTTGTTTGTTTTTTGCCCAGCAAACTACAGCACATCTTTAGGTTTAGGGTTAGGTTATTATCGTGTGTATTTAAAGTTACTGCGAACACCCAATGAACCTTGGGATTAGGGTTAAGTTATTGTTATGAAATAAACCCTTATCATGTGACCGGGCTATAGAATATAATGATACGCAGCACTACCTTTTGTGAGCTGCCTGTGAGATCTATGCTGTGCGAGTCTGCGTTCTGCAGCAATACCCCTCTCCCTGAAGATTTAAATTGTAAGGCACATCTTCTCAGCATACGGCATCAGACTTCACTGTTTGTTTGTTTTTTAAACAGTTTCGATGTATTTTTTTATTTAACTTAATTTTGTATGTGAAGCTCTTTGAGATGTCTTACATGAAAAGCGCTATATAAAAATAAATTGATTGAATGATAACCCCGTCATTAATCATTTTTTGATTTAATAAAGTGTGTGTTTGTGTAGGGACTGGGTAAACTCGGACGGCGGAACTCAGAATAAATCTTAAGTTTGCATTTCTTCTACAATAACACAATCATGTCTTCATACTGTCTTTTTATATTGTAGTGACCCACTCTCTCCTCAGACTCCATTCTCTCACACTCTTACGCAGGCCCCATCTCACAGGCCATCTTTTACCAGGGCTCCATGGCTAGGCCCCGCTCTGTGCCTGAACCCTCCCACGCTACCTCTTTCATTCAGCTTTCTCCTTCTCAATCTGCCGCGCAGGCGATACTTATACCCCCACCCCCCCTGCTCTCGCCCACTTTACCCAGATTGACCAACCGGGTCTATCCCTGCTTGTGGCAGAGCACAGCTCTGCTCTTTAGAAATTGGCAGGGGTGGGGTTAAAGTCCCCTACCTGCCTGGGTTCATTGTGTTCATGTGGCTGGGGTTGATTAGATGATTAGTTTAACGATCAATCAGCACCCAGCCACCTGACATAAAAGGAGGCCTCTGCTTCCCATTAAAGAGGAGGGAGCTGAGGAAGTAGGTTGGTTTTTTGGTGTTTGGAAAGTTTGAATCCAGTGAAGGCATTGCCCAGCCTGGAAATTGTTATTTTTGTAAGTTTTGCTTTTTGTCTTTCTTTTTGTGTTTAAATTGCTTTGTTTTGGCCCTTGTGCCCTTTCATTTTTGTGTTTATTTATAATAAAATAGTTATTTTTTTGAACTGCAGTCTGTCTCTGGGCCGCTATCCACTCGCCAGCCTGCCACACTGCTCTTCTCCCATTCTAGGTGGCGTGGTGGCGTGGTGTAACATGTGCACAGGACAAGACAGACAAGACAAACAAATGGGACAACATAAAAGTCCAGCAGACACAGAATGGTGCCTGGGTCGCTACAATATTTGTAACAGATACATGGGGTAAGCTTGCTTTTTCTTCACAAAGACACAATTGTCTATTTTCTAATGCTTTTCTTCAGAAAACGATAGATTGTTTTGTTACACAAAATATAAACCAAAAAAAAAACAGTTTTGTCTGATGTCGTATGCTGAGAAGATTTGCCTTACAATTTAAATCTGAACAAATTCAAATAACGAAATTGCGCATCGTAATGTTTAAAGTGTTTTTTAAAAATGCTTACAGTATACATATTAAATGCTGAAGAAAGGTAAAAACGCATGTACCAATCAGCGGCTACACTGACATTTATTTAATCCAATGGAAACACTGATAGTTTTTTTGCTCTTGTTTGATTGGGTGATTCAGACGACTTGGTCCAACCCCTCACTCTCCTGGAAGAAACTCAAGGACTGATGATTGACTTGAGGAGGGGTGAGCATTGACTCGAAGAGGATTGATGACTGACTTGAGGAGGGGTGAGGATTGACTTGAGGAGAGGTGAGGATAGACTCGAGGAGGGGTGAGGATTAACTTGAGGAGGGACTGACTTGAGGAGGGGTGAGGATTGACTCGAGGAGAGGTGAGGATAGACTCGAGGAGGGACTCAAGGAGGGGTGAGGATTGACTCGAGGAGAGGTGATGACTGAGGATGTCCTAAAATGGGCACCATACAAAATATTTGATTTATTTCTTAGCAATAGGAACCTATGTTAATATGAGACATAACACATAAAATAACACTAACCCCTCTACTTACTCTTTATCAACACCTGATTGGGTTTAAAGGTATTTTTGGACATTTATGTTTTAAAAAAAAACAACATAAAACATTCAAACAGCACTAAAGTAGTGCTGGGACAAACACAGGATTTTCATGTTCAGATATTTGCTCATAATTTAAATATTTGTTTGGATATTTGTTCATTTTTCAAAAAGTAATAAAAGCATTATATTGCTCTGAACACAAGCAGAGACAGCATAGCAGCAGGGGCAGGGTGCATGTCCGTGGCCCCTGAGTGTGTACGTCTTTATTTTACAGCAAGACCTTACAATATGTAACATGTTAAAATAGAAAAATCTCCCAGGAGTAAAGAATAAGTTGCACAGGAATTACTTTACCCCAGTGAATTAACTAAAAAAACAAAGGATGCCAAAGAGCAGTTAAAGTTAAACGTTGTTTTGTTTATTCCTTAAATAAATATTAACTTCCATAACACTGACGTCGCGTTTTATTTATTTTTCTTCTTTTTATTCCTTGCCATTACCTCTTTTTCAGAGTAAACAGTGGCCATAGACCTATTTTCATAAAGTAACATTCGGTTATTTACTACACTAGAGGCAGGAAGAATGAGCTCACAACTGATTGTAATAAGACCTCAACCTCAAAACAAAACATTTCAAAAATCCTACAGACCTCTGGTCATGTAAAACAGACAATAGTTGAATCATACGTTATACAAATTATATATAGATCCTAGCCTTTGGCTGCCCCTAAAATTTGCATCATATAATCATACGGAATCTCAATCAATAGGAAAAACTAGTTGTCTCCAGTGATCTCTTAACTGCAAATCGAAAACATTTTTCATGCTCAGTTTCCATGTATACAAAAGATAATTAAAAGAGGTACACATTTGTTATATACAGTTTCTTTAGTCTGCCTTTAGCTCTGGAGGAGTGTGATTTATTTTTCATAAAATGATTCATTTTTAACATCTGACAAGAACGTTTCCTGCAAAACATTTTAATCTGGAACCACAGCTTGAGAGAGGAAATTAACAGACTTTAGGGAATATATATACACACACACAGTACCAGTCAAAGATTTGAGTACACTTGTGGAAACTACATTTTTTTCATAACTGACAATGTTTTACGTCGTATAGGTTTCTGTAAATAGTTGAAAATGAAAACACGTTACAATATACAAAACAAAACATAGGCAATGTTCAAGAAAATTGAAAATTGTCTCTAAATCTTGGATTCCTCAAAATAGCCACATAGTATTACTGATGTGGAATGGTTTCTAATACTACTCGTGTTAAAACTAGATAAAGAAAAAAAGCCATTTTATTTTTAACATGTACTATTATGAAACACCTTGAATTTTAAATGGGTTTTGTAGACTATATCTGTATCTGAAGCTATGACACCATAACCTAATTTCCTTATCTTTGAACAGCAACCTTTCTAGAGAATTCCTTGGATAATTATGGGTGGTACCAGATTCAGTATATTATTGGAAAATTGTCTTATTGTCATAAAGTGTTTTATTGCAACACATAAATATACTACTGTATATACATATATTTGCAATCTTGTATATTTATGCAAAAAACGTAAAAAAAACAAAAACAAAAAAAACAATTGTCTATTCATAGTTCAAGACACTGGGTTCAGAACAGCTTTTGGTTCATATGGGCTTTCAAAACCTAAATGAGCAGAGTGATCGGGATCACATCTAATCACAGAGAGCAACACAGAACTGAGACTACTTTGATATTTGCGTACTTCTCTTTGGATGGACTGATCAAATGAATAAAAATAAGAAACATTAGTTATTATTCTAGTTATTGTTTATGACATAATTGTGAATGTTGCTAAATGTACCATAAGAACTTTATTAAATTATCAAAATTAACAAACAGGTGTGACAGATAACTTCACAACAGTTGGGAAATAAAACTGCTTCCGCAAAACAGGGATAACAAAATATCAAAGGTGACCTTGTGTTGTGAAAGGATATCTGGTTGCAAAATGCACTAGATCATTGAGAAGGGATCTCAACTGTCTGAGCCCTTTTGAACGAGCAATATCTTAATATCTTCACCGAGTAATATCTTCATCAAAACCTTCATCACAGGAAGACAAGTTGTGCAATCCAAAGTACATAAAGTAACATACAGTCTTTTAAATAAAACAGAAATCATTAAAATAGTAATAAACCCTAGTCGACTATACAGTTGCAGAATGACATGAATTTCAAGTAGTGTAATTAACCTCATATTATCCATAAAGATAGATTAAAACTTTTAATATACTTTTGCCTAAAGTCAGGCAATATCACCTCCCTAACTAAAATAATCATAGATATCATGTTAGTCGGATATTAAATTGACTTTTTATGTCTGATAAATACAAATTCTCCATATTTATTGGTCACAATAACCTTACAGCAAAAGGTGACAGAGTGCACGATTAAAATAGCTCATTATACTGACCGTGTTTAACTGTTAGGTTCACTACTATCGAAAAAAAAAATTGTATGTATATTCTTACCTGTTGCTTTAAAACACGCAGCACAAATACAATTATCCCGAATTGGAGATTATTCAAAGCAGCAGAAATCTACAATATTTTACACCACAAATGATGCCCCTTCCTACCTTTGAGCAGAGATATTGAGAATCGTAACAGAAACCATATCCTCTTCCACCGGTCACAGGGAACATCTGTGAACAGTTCAGCTCCAGTTGATGGCATTCCATGCTTTTTCCGCATCTCATGTTGTAATAAAAGTTTCTCAGTTTAATGATTTTAACTCCTATTCTTTTTCTCCTGCCAAATGCCTAATGCAAAACAACTGTTCACTTGGGCAGAGTGTTTCTCTCAGATTTTTTTTTTCTGCAGTTCTTGTAGAAAGGTGAACAACAGCTCTTTTTTATACAATAAAATAGCTTACAAGCCACCACAACCCTCAATAACCAACCCACCTAATGCAATTTGTTAGGATTAATGAGAATTCCCAATATGTTATGCTGCCAAATCTGGCCCGGTTATATATTTTTTCCTCAATCTGACACAATATATCTGAAGTTATGAACGACCTAATATTTAGAACGCTGTTTGTATTTCTGCATATCCACATAAGGGCAACGTCCCAGACAAAGATACTTGAGGTCTTTACCTCTGGTTTGTTTGGTTTTTTTCATTACTTACTGGGATGGTCTAATGTCTGTATTAATACCTGAATTAAATGCTTTGCTTTAAGAAACCAAAAGGGTGATTAAATGGAAAAGTGTACTGGTAATGGGATAGTGTATGCAGATACCCCCCCTCCCTCCGTCCCCTGGAATCTATCTGGGATCAATAGCTGGGTGTGTTCAGTGCTTTTCTTTTAGTTTGGCTAAACTTTATCTTAAAAAGCCTTTAGGTGTTTTCCTCCTTTTGTTTTTACGTTTGTAAAAATAAATTAGACTGGATTGAATAGGACAGCATGTTGGCTCTATTGATGTTATTGAATTACTGCCTTAAAACATTTACATGAATGACCCTCCATATAAAAGTTTACCACAGTAAAGGCATAGCAGTGTAATAAAGCATGGCACAGACTAGGCAAGCACTGTAATGCCCAGGGAGGTATTGTAAAGTCTACTAAAAAAAAAAAAAAAAAGTTAAACCATGGTACACGATGGTAAATGCATATGTTGCAGATGGTGAAAACCAGCAACATTTCGTAGGCCTGCATTGACTCTCCATATATATTTTTTGCCTAACTATATACCACAATGCTTTGCACGCAGTGAGACTGAAGTCTCCATTGAAAATCAACGGAGTCGAGTATCTTGTTAAATAAAACATCCTTTGAAACGCCCTTCTAAGTATTATTGGATGAAACAGTTTTGAGTGAGGCTGGATTTTCATTGATTAAAATATTAGTGTGTGTTCCCATTGGCTAGAAAGGTTGCCGTGTTTTCGGTAAAGTGCGAGATTGACAGTTGGAAGTCTGTCAGTTTGTTGGGAAGTTCGTCTGGTTGATTGGAAATTTGCAGGTCCGTACAGCCTTTCGTATTAATGAATTGACAAATTAATTAATGAATTATTAGATTAATTAACAAATATGTTTATGAATTACTGTATGAATTGACAAATTTATGCACGAATTGCTGGACAAATTGACAAGTCACGAATTGACAGACAAATTGACAAACAAAATGACAAAGTATTGGCTGGATAGTTTTGGCACAAATGTTGCTCCATATACCCGGGTCTGAACTGCTTTGAGTCATTGAGAAGACGGCTTCGAGACTTGTTAGTGTTTTTAACTTTTTTTTTTTTCATTGATTGCAGCTATTGGTATCACTCAAATTGTTATGTGATTTCTTATATTGTTAATTATAATTTATAACACTAGTGATATAGCTATTTGTGTGCTCGTGTTGCTACTGATGCAGCTGTATTTCTTTCTTTCTAGTGTTATTGTCATTGCCAATACTGTTGCTGTTGATTTAACTATTGCTGTCATCGCTACTATCAATGTTTTATTAATATTATTATTATTATTATTGTTGTTGTTTTACATATGCTTGGCCATTATTGTATATTTTAACTTGATTGTTTTGTTTTTGTTGTTTTTTTTAAGACTTTGATTAATAAGTCTCCTTAATTATTCTCTGGCTCTCTTGTCTGCACTGCCAATGTGTTGCTATGCTGAACTTGTCCATGTGAGGCACCTTTAAAATATGGGGAAACTGAAAATTACTGGGCAAAAATAGTGGTAAACGTCTATAAATGAGAGCAGCACATTCCAATAAACAGACCTATATTTAGTTGGCAATCTTAAAGGACTAACAGGTACTCTTTACATTTAGTAAATATTAACTCAAATAAAATGAGTGTGCATGTCTCAATTTGGTTACGAAACACTGTAAGAAACTAAGGTCATAACATAGGAATTCTGTTAAAGAGATGTATCTATTTTTTGTTCCTACAGTAGGGACTTTTTACCATGGGGGGGGGGGGGGGGGGGGGGGGGGGGGGGGGGGTTCAAGGAATTACGTGACTCGTTACACAGTGGTTATCATTTCTGTTTCAATCTAGAATTAAATTGCAGAATAAACAGAATTTGCATGTAAACCTTGGAAGTTCTGAATGCTGTTGAGCGTTCTTGTACATCATAGGAAGCTAATTATTATTACTATTATTTTTTTATGAACTAAACTACAACATAAAAAGAATCTACCATTACTTTCTTCCCAGGAATTTAACAAATAGTGAACCTCCAGTCTTTCTCCTTTGAGTCCAACTCCAAGGGTCTGTTGATTTTAAAGTCCAATTCAAAACAGTTAAGTCTACATCACAGCCACAGATTCGTGATATATAAACCATGCCGACAGAACAGGGTCTTCAGTTTAGACTTGAAATATTTCCGACTGATTTGTAGCCCCTTTAGTATATTTGAAAGAATAATTTCTGGACCCACCATGGTTTGTTGTTGAGTATAAATTGGCAATATTTCTGGACATCACATACTTTGAGGATTTACTTGGATTAGCTCCATATTTAAACTGTCTGTTTTTTTAACTGTCAACCACATCTGATTAGTGACCTAAACAAATAGATTCCTGAATCATGATTTATTTATTTATTTATTTTTTTGTATAGTATGTCAGAACCTTTGCTTTATAGAAAGCTATGGTTTGCAATAGTGAACATTGCTGTGCATCTGTGTGGAAGAGCAATTCCCAATGGCCTTAATGGAATACCTGATTAAGTCAGAGCAGTCCTGCCTGTTGATTCTGGCATTGTAGGTATTGTGGTGCATGGAAATAAATGCACACTTGTGACTTATTGTAGAAATGGGTTTATTGTGTGTGCCTTTTTGGATTTATGTTTGATTAAGAATTAAATAATTGTTTGTAGACAGATGCTCGATTGAGTTTGCTTCCTGCTAGGTTTTGTTGAGATGAAGGGCAGCAAGTGATTGGCTGTGCTGGTCCTCAATCAGCAGGTGGATGGGTCTCGACCGAGTGTCTGTCAGCATAAAAGCATCCGGTGGGGATCGTTCTGGGCGACTGCAATGTCATGCTACACACAGGGCCGCCGCATACACTCAGGAGGAGAGTGTCCACTCTGCAGGAACTACAGCTACGCAACCCTGAAACTGCAACACGGTACTTGTGAGGGTCGTATGAAGAAGCAGGAGTCGTCCTAAGAATACTGGCTCATCAGTAGGTTAGTTTAGGGGATAGCGATCCCATGTAATGTATAGCGAGGGTTATGTAGTGTAGTCGGTACCTGGAGCGGGACGCCTCATTTATAAGGCTAGTGCTCACACTGTGTGGCATCTTTTATTTGTAGTTTTTGTACTGTGTTTTATTTTGCCTTTTGTAAAGTCTACTATATGTGTTCTCTGTGCATTACCATAGTTGGTAGCGTCACATGCCCTGTTTGTTTACTTTTGTGTGTGTGTGAATAAATCCTGCGCACCTGAGCGGCATTTCAACTCCAACGAGCACCTTGTCACACTGATGTGATTGAGTTTTGTTATTTCGATCACTGGTACTTATTTTTGTCTTGGGTGTGTTGTGTGCATATACAAGTGATGCACAAAAGAAATGCAACACTCAGGTCTAATGGATTTAATCAAATATAAGCATAGATATCAAAGAAAACCACTGAAAGTGAACAAAACTACAGATCAAAGAATCGTAAGTTTTCACAATGAGACATGACATACTGTCAAAATGAAAACATTAGTTAGAATCGGGTATGACCTCCCTGAGCATTAACACAATCCTGGCAGCAGGTTGTCTCCTGTGGATGGCACTGGCAATTTGGTCCCACAGATGTGCTGTTAGACTCAGGTCAAGAGAAAAAGTTTGCCACGACAAGCTCGACATTGTTTTTCTTGAAGCCGTGCAATTGTAATCCTAGCAATATGTGGTCTTGCATTGTCCTGCTGAAAAATCACTTTTGGATTGGCTTACAGGAACAGAAAAACTGTTGCCTCAAGGACTTTGTCAATGTATCACTGTGCAGTATGACTGCCCTCAATCTGCCCCAAAGGCGTTCTTGTGTTAAAGGAGATTCCTCCCCACATCATTATACTTCAGCATCACAACAGTCAGCATAATGGTCCTGGGCCAGTGTGGTGACCCTCTGCCTTCTAGGACGTAGTCTGTCCCTCACAGAGTCGGTTTCCTGGTTTCTCTGGAATAGTCTGCTAATTGTTAAAATGAAACATCTCATTCTCTGGGCAACTGCTCTCGCAGACAAGCCGCCTTCAATCATGCCGATAGCATCCATTGCTCAAGCGGGGCATGGTCATATCTTTCACTGTTCTTGCGTTAATTGTAATCATGTCTTTTCGAATAGCTACTTATATAGATTCTTAATCACCTCATTTTGACAACTAACAATTGAGCTCAGTATTTTGTTATCCCAAAGAACACTACTACTCAAACAATCAACAAACATATCTGCTCACTATTTTAAATATTAAAAAACAAAAAACAAACATTATGTATAATCCCAATGAGCTATTGATGTAAAACTTAGACTGTTGTGTTTTCATTGTGCATCAGTATATTTTACATGAACTTAACATATATTTTGTGATTGCTGCCGAATTGATCTCCCCAGAAGGGGAGTTATGCCGAGTAGATTTCAACTAGTTCCTGTAAAAACTCAAAGTTGTCAAAGCTGCTTTAACTAAGTAAGCATTATGGCACAACATTGTGTGTGGTGTGCAGGATATAATGCCTTGTGTGAGCTGTGAGGCACAAGGTGCAGTTATGTTAAAAAGCATTCCTTTGCCCAATAAACTAGGTCTTATTTAACAAATGTTAACATATTAAATAAAACTGTCTCATGAAAGTTGATTATATTTGCTCCTTAAGAAAAAACTGCAAAACAAGTATGAGCTCAACTAATTTAATCTGCATTTCAGCTCCAGGATTTCAGGTCAACCAAATGCCAGATCTCAATCTGACAATGATGGGGCAAAAACAATCCAGCGAATTGATTAAGGAAATTTTACGATTATACTGTAAATACATTATAATCGTAAATCTCGAAAAACTACTCACTTCTAAATCTTTTGTAGTATTTTTGTATTACTTTAGTATAAATACATGTTAATTTGGATTCATATGTTGTTTTTTTCTGACTTTATGTGAATGAAAAGACACACATTTGCCAGTTTTCCCATTGGAAATAGTGATATTTTGAAATATCACTGTCCTGGTCACAAAAGCAAAGTTTGTGGGGAATAATAGCCATTTTCTGTACTTTTGAGGCATAAGCAATTAGGAAATAACACTTACTACCCAGGAACAAAAATTGTGTTACATAGTGTTATTATAATGCATTTTATTCTAGTTTCCCAAAATGTGTGATATCCCATTTGCAGCTTGTTCAGAATACCGCCGCTAGAATTCTGACTAAAACCAGGAAAAGTGAACATATTATAACTGTTTTGGCCTCTTTAGACTGACTCACTGTGCAGTATAGAATTGATTTTAAGATTGTGCTGTTAACTTACAAGGCCCTGAATGGATTGGCACCTAGTTCATTGCAGGAGTTACTGACCTCGTATCTTCCAAACTGACTCTGGGATCAGAGGATGCGGGGCTGCTGGTTTTATTCCTAGGGTCAACAAAAGCAACACGGGAGGTAGGGCTTTCTTATCTTAGTGGGTTTTAATGTAACTTTAAAATTGCTGCTTTTGGGGCTCCCGAGTGGCGCATCCAGTAAAAGCACTCGCGTGGAGTGCAGGATGTTCCCTATAGTCTGGACATCGCCAGTTCGAGTCCAGGCTATTCCTTTGCTGACCGAGGATGGGAGCTCCCAGGGGGCAGCGCACAATTGGCTGAGCACCGCCCGGGTGGAGGGAGGGTTAGGTCTGCCAGGGTGTTCTTGGCTCACAGCACACCATTGAACCCTGTAGTCTAGCCGGGCTTGCCTGTAAGCTTCCCAGAGCTGCATTGTCATCCGACGCTGTAGCTCTGGGTGGCTGCATGGTGAGTCTGCAGTGTGAAAAAAAGTGGCCTGCTGATAGCAGATGCTTCAGAGGACAGCATGTGCTCATCTTCACCGCTCCTGAGTCAGCACTGGGGTGGTAGTGGTGAGCTGAGCTAAACAAAAATAATTGGACACTACTAAATTGGGGAGAAGATAACAAAAAAACTAATTGGCGACTACTAAATTAAAAAATAAAAAATTGCAGCTTTTGTATAAAACATATAAAAAAATATATTGTATATAATATATATATCATTAATTCCTAATCCGTTTATCGTAAGTGTTTACAATACCTAAAAAAGAGACGACTACTAGGGTCTATAGCAGGTCACAGGATGGGTGCTGGATTTTTCTCTGCTGATGATGCCCAGATCTTCCTCTCCAGAGACCCCCCGTAGAGGATCTCCTCCCGTATCGCCGCGCGATTGTCTCTCAGCCATATGACTCGTATATCGAGGGGGCTAGATCTTTTGCTCCCTCTAGAGCTCCTCTGCGGTGGGGGACTATTTGAGACCCTCCCCCCCTTGCTTGATGCCATCAGCAAACTAGTTGTACCCCGCCTCCAGATCGCGCTCCCTTCTCCACCTTTGCCCCTTACCACCTTCCAGTGCCTCCTCAAGACACACTTGTTCAGACAGCATCTGGAAACCTCAGAACTCTTGACTATACTGGATTATATGGCACCCAGTTATATCAGTACTTGCATCAAGGTGTATTTGCACTTACCTGCTCCACACTTTGCTGTGTTCTACTACTGCTCTCAATCATAATTATATTTTCTGTATCTTGTACTTGATTTTACTCACAGAGGTAACTGTATTCATGTTTGTTGTAATTGTTCTTATTTGAAATCATTCTTATTCATTTATTGTACTTGCTACTTGCGCTTAATGGAATTTACTGTTATAAACAGATATTTAAGTTTAACTGCTAATAGTTGAAATCTCTCTCAAATGTAATTATTTACTGTATTTTGTATTTTCTCTCATTTGAATTTGCCTATTTACTACTGATTGTATTGTGTTTTGTAACTGCTCTTATCTGTAATGTGATAATAATGATGAAACGACCATCGCTCAGATCCTTTTTTTCCCATTTTAAAATATATGAAACTAACATTATGAATGTTTGTTTATTTATTTGACCTGAACTAACTTGGCACATTACAAAACTGTGCAAGCTGTTCAAAGCTTCAGATAGAAAGAAACAAAGAGATGGGAGAATACCCCAGTCCCATGAAACTGCACCCGTCCATTCAGATATACAAAACACTTTCATTCTTAATATTAACCACATGTTGTTTTTTATTTTTTTTATTACGGAAATACCAGCAATGTTTGAATCTTCATTGAAAAGGTCCTTGTGCTGTCTATGACTTATGATGTGCTTTAGTAATATGGGACAAGGTTGCATATGCGGGCAGGTCCAATGAAACTTTGATTTAGATTTCAATTCTATTCATATTACAGTACTGTTTTTGTGGGTTTTTTCACACTATAGGCAGAAATAATATATAGCAACTCGGCACGAAATAAAATGCTGATTATATTTGGTTAAACCAATGAGTGTGAGTCACATTTAGAAACAACACATTGCTATAAACAGCACTGAGATCTATTAGCAAACAAAAATGCTACTTTTGCTGCTTTGCAAAATCATGTTGACCAACCACAAACTACAATTACAATATATAGGTACAAACTGCTTATTTCCTCTAAGAAAGCACATCTTTGTACCCCTATAAACACTTAAGTGACAATAACAAAATATCTTTAAAATTTGGCTCATATGAATTAAGCATAAATTATATTACCCACACTTGTATATGAATTTTAAGCTTTATGATGACAAAAAAAGAAATAAATAAATAAACAATGGACACTGGTGGTAGACTAATGAAGTTTATTAAGAATAAAAAAAATACATAGAGTCTTCCCAGCAACAACAAGTGGAAGCGACAGTGTGGGAGAAGTACAGGGGTGGAAAAGTACAGAGCAGTTAGAAGCAGTTTGAAAGCAGGTTGACAGCTGCAGAAGCTAAACTAAACTTAAAAAAAAAAAAAAAAAAAAAAAAAAAAATTAACATGGTCTTCAAGCCAGTAATCTGTGACACCTGCATGATGTGGGAAATCTGAGAAAACCCAGCAGAGCTAAATCAAGTGTGTGTAAATGGCCTCACGATCCAGGACTTGCTTAAACTAGTATGTATGCTAGAAATAGAGCTGGAAGAAATGAGACAGCAACAGGATCTTGAGGAGCTGGCACACGACCAGGTAGTAGTTGTCCACATTGTTACAAACAACATTGGAACAGACAGACCAAAATCCCTGCAAAACAAATTCAGAGAGCTAGGAAGGAAATTAAAAGACAACACAAAAACTGTGGTATTTTCTGGGATACTGCCAGCACCTTGCAATGGAGCATATGGACAGCTGGAAATAATTAATCTAAACGCATGACTGAAAACGTGGTGCACTCAGGAAGGCTTCACCCATCTTGAACACAGACTAAAGGAGGTTCAGAAGCATTTAAACTACACTGAACAAAAATATAAAGCAACGTGTAAAGTGTTGGTCCCATGTTTCATGAGCTGAAATAAAAGATCCCAGAAATTTTCCATATGCACAAAAAGCTTATTTCTCTCAAATTTTGTGCACAAATTTGTTTACATCCCTATTAGTGAGCATTTCTCCTTTGCCAAGATAATCCATCCACCTGACAGGTGTGGCATATCAAGAAGGTGATTAAACAGCATGCTAATTACACAGGTGCACCTTGTGCTGGGGACAATAAAAGCCACTCTAAAATGTGTAGTTTTGTCACACAACACAATGCCACAGATGTCTCAAGTTCTGAGGGAGCATGCAATTGGTATGCTGACTGCAGGAATGTCCACCAGAGCTGTTGCCAGAGAATTGAATGTTCATTTCTCTACCATGAGCCACCTTCAACGTCATTGTAGAGAATTTGGCAGTACGTCCAACCGGCCTCACAACCGCAGACCATGTGTAACCATGCCAGTCCAGGACCTCCACATCCGGCTTCTTCACCTGCGGGATCGTCTGAGACCAGCCACTCGGGCAGCTGATGAAACTGTGGGTTTGCACAACCAAAGAATTTCTGCACAAACTGTCAGAAACCATCTCAGGGAAGGTCATCTGCGTGCTCATCATCCTCACCAGGGTCTTGACCTGATTGCAGTTCAGCGTCGTAACCAACTTCAGTGGGCAAATGCTCACCTTCGATGGCCACTGGCATGCTGGAGAAGTGTGCTCTTCACAGATGAATCCCGGTTTCAACCTTACCAGGCAGATGGCAGACAGCGTGTATGGCGTCGTGTGGGCGAGTGGTTTGCTGATGTCAACATTGTGAACAGAGTGCCCCATGATGGCGGTGGGGTTATAGTATGGGCAGGCATAAGCAAGGGACAACAAACGCAATTGCATTTTATTGATGGCAATTTGAATGCACAGAGATACCGTGACGAGATCCTGAAGCCCATTGTCGTGCCATTCATCCTCCGCCATCACCAAATGTTTCAGCATGATAATGCACGCCCCCATGTCGCAAGGATCTGTAAACAACATGGAAGCTGAAAATGTCCCAGTTCTTCCATGGCCTGCATACTCACCAGTCATGTCTCCCATTGAGCATGTTTGGGATGCTCTGGATCGAATAGTCTCATTTGAAGTGCTTTTTAAAACCCCAAAAGTAATGACTAAAGCTAAGGTTTACAATTTTAGAAAAGCAAACTATGAAGGTATGAAACAGAGACTAACAGAAGTAGATTGGAGTAAAATAGAGAAAACATCCACAGAAAAAGGATGGCTGTTTTTTTGTTTTTTTTAAATATAGTACTAGAGGCACAAAACAATTACATCCCTAAAGTAGACAAATCTAAATCTAAAACAAAATTGCCAAAATGGCTTAATAGATCAATTTTAAAAAAAATAATCATTGAAAAAAGGCACTTTACGGAGCATTTAAAAGGGACCAAAAACAAAGTACACAGAAAGAGTACACAGAGAGAGAGAATATATGCATGTCTCCAGTCATATGTGGTTTTCATGATCGCATCACCTTCTAGCCAAAATTGTGCCATAGCCATATGTTTTTGCCTATTGTCATTGATTTAATCATTGCTCATGTACTTTATGCACCCAGGGCAGGTCAGAAAAAAATAACAAATAGTGCGTCCCTTCCAGCCATTTAAATCGTGCAGTGTGTGATGCAAATAATTTTTTGTGACACGATTGCCTTCATTAACGGTCGCATTGGGCAGTGTGTTCCGGGCTTAATTGTTGATTTTTTTTTAAGTGTATTTCATGTCTGAAATAAGAAATATGTTATCCAAAGGTGATTGGCTGTTCTTATAATTACGCTGCATGACTGTAAAATGGCCAGCCCCTACGTAAGTACCACTGTAAAATGATCAGCTACTAGGGCTTCTGTAAAATGTCCAGCCACTATGTAGAAAATGCGTAGTTAATTTACATTCATTTAAAACACATATTGTTTTATTTATTCTGGTCCAAATCAATACATATACTAGGTATGCATTTTTTACCCTGTATGGCCTTCCATAAAATTAGCTGAACTTGTTTCTCTCCAACACCAACTCAACCAGACTCAATGCAGTTTGACATAAGTACATTTACAAAAGGTTACAAACGAGAGGAGGCCATTTGGACGATCTTGCTCGTTTGGTTGTTAGTAGCTTATTGATTCCAAAATCTCATCAAGCAGCTTCTTGAAGGATCCCAGGGTGTCAGCTTCAACAACATTACAATTCTCTGTGTAAAAAAGTGAGTCTTGTTTCTGTTTTGAATGCCCCTTTTAGAATTCTAAGTGTTTAAATCAGATTCCTGTGTAGTCTTCTTTGTTCAAGACTGAATAGATTAAATTATTTTAGCCTGTCTGCATATAACATGCCTTTTAATCCAGCAATAATTTTGGTCACTCTTCTTTGCACTCTTTCTAGAGCAGCAATATCCTTTTTGTAGTAAAGTAATATTCTACAAAAACTCTTACTAATACATTGTAAAGTTTTAACATTACTTCCCTTGATTTAAATTCAACACTTTTTACTATCTATCTGAGTATTTTGTTGGCCTTTTTTTTATAACTTCCCCACGTTATCTAGATGAAGATATTTCTGAGTCAACATAAACTCCTAGATCTTTTTCATAGATTTCGTCTTCAATTTCAGTATCTCCCATATGATATTTATAATGCACATTTTTATTTCCTGCGTGCAGTACCTTACACTTTTCTCTATTAAATGTCATTTGCCATGTGTCTGCCCAGTTCTGAATCTTGTCTAGATCATTTTGAATGGCCTTTGCTGCTGCAACAGTGTTTGCCACTCCTCCTATTTTTGTGTCGTCTGCAAATGTAACAAGTTTGCTTACTATACCAGAATCTAAATCATTAATGTAGATGAAGAATAGGAGAGGACGTGACAATGATTCCTGTGGTACTCCACTGGTTACCACACTCCATTCTGACGTTTCTCCTCTAATCAGTATTTTCTGTTTTCTACATGTTAACCACTCCCTAATTCATGTGCATGCATTTTCTTGAATCCCTACTGCGTTCAGTTTGAGATTTAATCTTTTATGCTGGACTTTGTCAAAAGCTTTCTGGAAATCTAAATAAACCATGTCATATGCTTTGCAATTATCGGTGCAACCCCTGTCTCAAGAGACTGTAGCATTATCTTAGTTAGCGGTTTGTAAATAACTTTTATTTATTTGAGTACTATTGGGAGGATCTCATCCGGTCATCGGGATTTTTATTTTATTTGAAGAGCTCCTAATCCCTTCAACACTTCTGCCTCTGTTATGCTAAAGTTATTTAAAACTGGATAGGAACAGGTCGGCATGTGGGTCATGTTGTCAGTATCCTCTTTTGTAAAAACTTGTGTAAAGTAATCATTCAATATATTTGCTTTTTTGCCATGTGTTTCTCTTAGGCATTTTACTTCCTCCTTGAATGTTCTTTTACTGTTCTAATACTGGAAAAAACTTTTTGGAATTGTTTTTAGCTCCCTTGGCAGTGTTCATTTCTATCTCTCTCTTGGCCTTTCTTTTTGACTTGTGCTTGCAGTTTCAAGTACTATTCCTGTGTTCTTTATTCTTGGTTCCCTTTAAACGCTTTGTAAAGTCCCTTTTTTTCTCTGAATATTTTTTTTTTTAATTTAATCTATTAAACCATTTTTGCCATTTTGTTTAAAATTTTGATTTGTCTACTTTTGGGATGTTTTTGTTTTACGCCTCTAGTACTACATTTTAAATAATTAGCCATCCTTTGTCTGTGGATGTTTTCTCTGTTTTATGCTAATCTACTTCTGTAGGTCTCTGTATCATTCTTCAGTCAGGAGTAGTCTTTAAGTAAATCTGGGTATCATCAGCAAAACAACGATGACTGATGCTATAGCGATTAAAAATATGGCCAAGGGGTAACATATAGAGAGCGAATAAAATAGGTCCCAAAACAAAGCCCTGTGGGCACCACTTAGAACTAGATTTACATCAGATATAAAACCAGCAGATTTGCACTGTCGCAGGACTTCTTGTCTGTCCTGTTTGTTTGTCTTGCATGTTTTATTCAAGAACTGAGACACCTGTCTGTGTGTGAACTGCTTCTTACCTTCTACGCATACAATATGTTTAGCTTAACATATAAAGGGGAGATGTGATTGAGTTACCTTATGTCAGTGAGTTAGTTTAACAGCAATGTATTAAGAGAAACAATAGTGCAAAATATACTGTAAGAGCTTATACTGCCATCGTGTGGCTGTGTGCAAACATACTAATTCACTGGAGGTAAGAGAGGTATTTCTGTAGGCTCATTGGCTCACTCACGGTCGCTCATTCATGGTGGCGCTACTATAGAATTTGTATAGACCAATCCTTTAAATTCTTTTTTTTTTTCTTAATGCTCTACTCCCTGCGCATGCACACTCTGTTTCAGGGTAAAATTGTACCTGAGCTTCAAAAGAACCTTTAAATGATTTGTTTACTTTCTTAATGCTTTCTTCATTGTTTATTACATGTCACGTGATCAGGGTGTAATGGCACTGACGATGACGTAATTGGAAGTGTACATTCAGAGCCACCATGGTGGAGCCTCCATGAGTGAGCCTCCAAGCCCACAGCAATACACTCTGGTTTCAATGACTTTCTAACTTTCTACAATAATTACACTTAATTACATGCATGCAACATAATCCTAAAATTAGCTACATTGATGACTACTGGATTCTTAAAGGGGATGCATGCAAAGTGATTTGCGGGTGCAAACCCCCGCATAATGCTGCCGTAAATCGTGTTTAGCTGGTGTAAAGTCTGATTTTATCGGCTGCTAAAAATGCAGCATATGTAAAGAATGGTGTTCACCTGGCATTCTGCACCTGCTATGAAATTTGCATTTTGCCATCATTTATCCATTAAAATTATATTGAAATGCATTAAAAAGAAGAAAAGAGCATGGAATTGGGTGGGATGTGGATACTAAACAGGCGTAAACATTATAAAGTGATGTAAGGATTTTGCCTTCCACTTAGGAAATTGCTGACCCTCCAACAACTTTCCACCTCTTCTTACAAGGTGCGAACCGTTGTAGAAGCGAGTAACAAGCCTCATTCACACTGGCACTCCTACCCAGGTCCGGACTCGGGTTCTGACTATTCAGGTCACAATCTCGGGTAGTGTGGGCATTTGTGCCGACGGTTCAATCCAGAGAAGCTTGGATGGAAGCTTCAGTAGCAAGCTGCTTCTGGGGCATTGATACGAGTCTTGTGCACTTGCATCTGTCACCCAGGTCAACCCTGCTTTACCAAAAGCAGTGTGAAATTGCATACCCACGTGCATGACACCGGGTCCTGACCTGGGTAGAGCATGCCAGTGTGAAAAGGGCTTAAGAGCTGTATAAAAATACACAGCTGCAGAGACCTGTCAGTGGCTTCAGGATGGCTGCTGTGGTTCACTTCCTGATGTGACGACACTTGGCTCTTGTTGAGGAGAGGCAGGAACACATTTGGAGGAGAAGGGCAAGATGAAGAAGACCCTGCATATTCAATCCCAGGGTACTGTGTTTGGGATCCTGGAGGATGCGGTGCTAAAACGTTATCGTCTCACTCCGCAGGTCATCCTAGACAAAATAACTGAATTGAGAGATGAACTAGACCCCAGCGTCAATCTAGGGACCGCTATCCCTGCACATGTGAAAGTGCTGTGTTCTCTGCATTACTTAGCCTCTGGTTCCTTTCAGACCACAGTTGGAATGTCTGGAGGGAAAGCCCAATCCACCTTTTCCAGAGTGCTAGGGTCATTTCTGGAGGTCATGCTAAAAAGGGCAGGCCAATACATATAATTTCCTAAGGATACTAGCATAACTGATGCTGGCCGAGGCTTTCAAGCAACTCTGTTGCTAAATGACCTCAGCCGTAAGGACTCTCAGCTCCTTATCAGAAAACTTTTCTTTTCCGTGCGCCAAGAGGACTTTGACAAGAACACTTTTTATTTTTATTTTTGTTCTTTTTTTGCTTTTGAAAATTAATAAAGACTCAATTATCCTAGATGACTTTTTTTTTTTTACTCCATTACAGCCTTAAGTGGTATACCTCCTAATCAAACAATAAGTATATTGCTGAAGAGCCATCTGTTGAAGAGCTCTGCTTTAAAAATGTACTTCAGTATACAATGTAAAAACAGTGTTGTGAAGCACAGATCTCACGCTAACCCTATTATTATCATTATAAAACATATTTGCAAATACATTAAAAGTATGAGAAATGGCGGGCTCCCGAGTGGTGCATCCTGCAAAGGCGCTCCGCGGTTAAAACCTTACCATTCTAGTGTAATTTGATTAACAGTCTACAGAGGGAGCCAAAGCCCAGCCTATAGCTCAGTGAGTTCATATGGAGATCCCTGACAGCAGGGATTTATTTATTTATTACATTTATATAGCTCTTTTTATACAAAAGTATTGCAAAGCACTGTACAGTACATAGCAGAAAAAAAACTAAAAAAAACACAATACATTTATGTAGCATGTCACTCATATAGCTGCCACAATCAGACCATTTAAATAACATATTTAAATAAAGATACACATAATACAAAGGCAGCAATTTTAAAGTTACATTAAAACCCACTCTAAGATAAGAAAGCCATTTTACAAAAGTATGTTTTCAGTCTTGAAAGCTGTAACTCAGCTTCCCTGACAAATGAAGGCAGAGCATTCCATAATTTCGGAGATCTACAAGAAAAATCTGTGTTGCTTTTATTGACCCTCGGAATAACCAGCAGCCCTGCATCCTGTGATCTCAGAGTGTGGTTTGGAAGATACAGGGTCAGTAACTCCTACAAGGTGCTAATCCATTCAGGGCCTTGTCAGTTAACAGCAAAATCTAAAATCAATTACATACTGTACAAGGAACCAGTGTAAGGAGGCACAAACAGTGATAATATGTTCACTTTTCCTGGTTTTAGTCAGAAATCTACAGTGGTATTCTGAACAAGCTGCAAGCAGGATACCACACACTTTGGGACACCAGAAAATAGTGCATCACAATAATCATTCCTAAGTGAAACAAAGGCATGCATTAGTCTCTCAGCATCAGCTACGAAAATAACTGGTCAAAGTTAGACTATATTTCTCAAATGGTAAAAATATACTTTAGTAACTTCCCTAATATGAGTCTCAAATGATAGATTAGGATAAAAGATGACCCCCAACTCTTAATTTCTAGTTTAAGTTTTTGATGAGACTATACTGTTGTGTAAAAGCCCACTGGAGTAAAACGAGTTGATAAATAAACTAAAAGAAATAAACACAACCTTTTAAAATGTCACACAGAGAATGGAGCTAGGATCTTCTGGAAGATAATTTGTCGTGATGGAATTTATTGAATTTCCTTGTGGATTCTGTTGCTGATAGCCATTATTTCAAGATCATTATTCATCCCATTGGAGGAAGAACTTTTCACATTAGATTAATTTTAACAATCTCACATGCCATCATTCTCAAATCTCACTCATAACTTTTTTTTCAAATATCATTCATATTGGATCAACATTGCAAATTATGCCCTGAGTTGGAGCCACTGTAAGGTTATTAAGTTTAAAAAATAATCTTTAAAATGCCACTGAACCTTCCCATTGATGCGGCATTCTGATTAACATGGGCCCAGCCTGGTCCGGCCCTCCTTTTCTAGGAGATATTTTACTACAAGGACAACCTGATATTCAAGTTATTGCCTTTTCTTTTTCCATAATGTACCGGAAATGACAAGTGTTTAAAATGTCACACTTGAAATGAACCATATCTTTAAACAGGCAAGCATAAGTTATTCTTGCGCTTGCCTGGTTACGGATGCGGCTCATTTAAGGTTTTGAGAATGAATGTCTTTGTTTTTCATCCTCTAATACCACACATACCACTTACAGTACATTGCTAAAAATGTTAATATTAGGACTAAAAAGCAGCTTTGTATGGCGCTATCTTAAGTCATGCATTTGTCTTGTTGCTTAGATACACTTTGCATCCATTTTTGTTTCAGTCGTCTCATCCTTGTGACTTTTTAAAGGACCTCTGCAGCCTCAGTTGAGCTCTGATTCGTTGATTTGATCAGCCTGCCCAGCTAAGCCATTGTAGAATTCTTAGAGTGTTTTACAGAACTGTGGGACACACTGGATAATATAAACCACCTCTCTGTGGCTACATCAGCATGGCCTATGAAAAAAGGTGGTTGATGCAGTCCAGGGGGGTCCACAATACATTGGCTAATATGTGTAGGTGTAACATGAATATAAAATATATCATTTTTTTATTGTGTACTTACGAATTAATTTAAAATTCAACTCGATATCACAATTAAGTTTCTATGTTTCTTTTTGAATTGCACTGTAATGATACTATTTTGAAACATTCTCACTACCTGTGAGGCGTGTGAGTAAAAATTGATTTTCCAGACAGCGATTTACATCTAAAAAAATTAAAATTTTATTTAATATTACACGGAAAAGAAAAAAAACAATAAAGAAGGATGTGAGGGAGGGAGTGCTGGAGTAACCAAAAATAAAGGAACAGAAGCCTCTTAATCCTCTTCGTGATCTGCTCAATCCAAAATGAAACAAAAAGGAATAAAAACAGAAAAGTGCAAAGTTAGTAAGGCCTCCGTCCGTAATTAAAAGTAAATAACACAGTCCACCCTGCACGTACTTCCCTCCAGCCTTTTTTCCCCGCCTCTATTCCTCAGGACCAACCTCGAATACAGTAGCACGTTCTTCAGTATGCAAACCCCACCCCGGTAGTCAGTGGATCACCAGTCCCAGACTGACAGATATCCTTAACTTCACTTGACTCCAGTGGCTGGAATTTACATACTCGTACTTTGGAAGGGAAGGGAAGTCCCGAGTTGCTTTGATCCCTTCTACTGTTGGGTGGGTGAATTGCAGACCGAAACCCCTTTGACTCATCACACTACCTTATACAGATTTTTTTTTTTAATTATGTAAAAAAAAAGATAAACTAATGTCTCAGCTTAATATTTTGAGTGACACAGTCCACCAGTCAGGTAAATAAATACCAAATCCAAAATGCCAGCTGCTGATACACTGACATTGTACCATGGGTGATGAATTATTCATAAGACACACTGGGATTTTATTATGAAAATGACCCCAGAGCACACTGTGACTGGAGTCCATCACCGCTATATAATTGGGCACCAGGGGAAAGAAACAGTAGATACAACAACAAGGTTAGAAATAATGTTCAATAATGTATAATGTATGTGTATATATATATATATATATATATATATATATATATATATATATATATATATATATATATATATATATATATATATATATATATATATATATATATTCTCACATCCAGATTTTGCAGAGTCTGTGTCACTCATTTGCGTACTCTATATACTTACTATTGAGGTGACAAGATTATCACTTAATACAATGAAGTCCTGCCTGCACTCATTTTACTAAAAAAAAAAAAAAAAATTAAAAACTTGAAACTTTGACTTCGAAACTTGAAAGTCTTAGAAATGAATGACACACTAAAGACAGCTTTGTATTATCGGTATAATACTTACTAGATATGTCATTTGCATTTCTTCAAACTTTTATGTATTTTTTCGAAGAGACAAAATGTGGGTATACACTGCACAGGAAAGATAGGCAGGACAGAAGAGGTGGAGGGGTAGTGCTAAACATAGGAAACAGTCTTGAAGCCCAGGTGTTAAACCTGGACAAAGAAAATAAAGCCGAATCAGTATGGGTCAGAATAACAGACAAAAATTCAAAGGGCATAATAATAGGAATATGCTATAGACTACCAGATTCAGACGGTGAGCAAAATAATCCGTTATACAATGACATTAGAAATGCATGTAGCAAAGGAGAAGCCATACTAATGGGGGATTTCAACTTCCCCCATATAAAATGGGAAAACCCGATGGCTAGCACAATGGACGAAATTGAAATAGTGGAAATGACAAACGACTGCTTCCTAACACAATTTGTCAAGGCACCAACTAGAGGGGAGGCATGCCTTGATTTAGTCTTTTCAAATATCGGAGATAAAATAACTAAAACAGAGGTCTGAGAACCACTAGCAAACTCAGACCACGACATAGTCTCATTTGAAGTGCTTTTTAAAACCCCAAAAGTAATGACTAAAGCTAAGGTTTACAATTTTAGAAAAGCAAACTATGAAGGTGTGAAACAGAGACTAACAGAAGTAGATTGGAGTAAAATAGAGAAAACAGCCACAGAAACAGATTGGCTGTTCTTCAAAAATGTAGTACTAGAGGTGCAAAACAATTACAACCCTAAAGTAGACAAATCTAAATGTAAAACTAAATTGCCAAAATGGTTTAATAGATCAATTTAAAAAAAAATATTCAGCGAAAAAAGGCACTTTACAGAGCATTTAAAAGGGACCAAAAACAAAATACATAGAAAGAATACACAGAACGGCAAACACAAGTCAAAAAGGCCAAGAGAGAAATAGAAATGAACATTGCTAAGGGGGCTAAAATCAATTCCAAAATGTTTTTCCAATATTACAACAGCAAGAGAACATTCAAAGAGGAGGTTAAATGTCTAAGAGATACAAATGGCAAAATCATAGATGAAGAAAAAAAAATAGCAAATATATTAAATGATTACTTTTCACAAGTTTTTACAAAGGACGATATGGACAACACGCCCAACATGTCTTCCAGTTCCTATCCAGTTTTAAATAACTTTAGCATAACTGAGGCTGAAGTGTTAAAGGGACTAGGAGCTCTTAAAATAAACAAATCCCCTGGGCTGGATGAGATCCTCCCAATAGTACTCAAAGAAATGAAAGAAGTTATTTACAAACTGCTAACCAAGATCATGCAACTGTCTCTTGACACAGGGGTTGTACTGACAGAATGGAAAATTGCAAACTTAATACCGATCCACAAAAAGGGAAACAAAACTGAACCAGGTAACTACAGACCAATAAGCCAAACTTCTGTTATATACAAACTTATGGAAACTATAATAAGATCCAAAATGGAAAATTACCTATATGGTAACAGTATCCTGGGAGACAGTCAACATGGTTTTAGGAAAGGGGAATCGTGTCTAACTAACCTGCTTGATTTTTTTGAGGATGCAACATTGATAATGGATAATTGCATAGCATATGACTTGGTTTAATTAGATTTCCAGAAAGCTTTTGACAAAGTCCCGCATAAAAGATTAATTCTCAACTGAATGCAGTAGGGATTCAAGGAAACACATGTACATGGATTAGGGAGTGGTTAACATGTAGAAAACAGAAAGTACTGATTAGAGGAGAAACCTCAAAATGGAATGTGGTAACCAGTGGAGTACCACAGGGATCAGTATTAGGTATTCTGCTATTCCTAATCTACATTAATGATTTATATTCTGGTATAGTAAGCAACTTGTTAAATTTGCAGATGACACACAAATAGGAGGAGTGGCAAACACTGTTGCAGCAGCAAAGGTCATTCAAAATTATCTAGACAAGATTCAGAACTGGGCAGACACATGGCAAATGACATTTAATAGACAAGAGTGTAAGGTACTGCACAGAGGAAATAAAAATGTGCATTATAAATATCATATGGGAGATACTGAAATTGGAGAAGGAATCTATGAAAAAGACCTAGGAGTTTTTGTTGACTCAGAAATGTCTTCATCTAGACAATGTGGGGAAGCTATAAAAAAGGCCAACAAGATGCTCGGATACATTATGAAAAGTGTTGAATTTAAATCAAGGGAAGTAATGTTAAAACTGTACAATGCATTAGTAATATTGAATATTGTGTGCAGTTCTGGTCACCTCGCTACAAAAAGGATATTGCTGCTCTAGAAAGAGTGCAATGAAGAGCGACCAGAATTATTCCGGGTTTAAAAGGCATGTCATATACATACAGGCTAAAATAATTGAATCTATTCAGTCTTGAACAAAGAAGACTACGTGGCGACCTAATTCAAGCATTCAAAATTCTAAAAGGTATTGACAATGTCGACCAAAGGGACTTTTTCGACCTGAAAAAAAAAAAAAGGATCAGTGGTCACAAATGGAGTTTAGAAAAAGGGGCATTCAGAACAGAAAATAGGAGACACTTTTTTACACAGAGAATTGTGAGGGTCTGGAATCAACTCCCCAGTAATGTTGTTGAAGCTGACACCCTGGGATCCTTCAAGAAGCTGCTTGATTAGATTCTCGGATCAATAAGCTTCTAACAACCAAACGAGCAAGATGGGCCGAATGGCCTCCTCTCGTTTGTAACCTTTCTTATGTTCCCCAGACCCAGCTCATTTAGAATGGGAATATTTCAAGTTTTTGAAATCGAAATTTCAAGTGTTTATTTTTTTCTCGCATGGACCTGGAGCCCTTCTATATTTTACAACTGGCAGCTGGCAGCTGGCAGCTGGTATTAACTCTTGTTAAAACACAGCTTCTGATCACATTGTGGTGCTCAAGGTTTCTGGAGTACTCTTTCATGCACAAAATGCCGAAAAAAAGTTATAAGTTTATGGAAGTAAAATAGGGATTGGATAAAAAAAAAAAAAATGAACAAATGTTTGTAAACATTAAAAGTTAAAAAATGTTTATCTGTGCTGTCCAAGCTGTCAATCGTGCCCGTAGACCCTACATGACAGTGTTGGCAGATTTTAGTTTTTGGGGGTTTTTTTTGTCCATGCCCCATATATTGGTATATGATATATCAGTTCGTCCAGTCATGTACCCAGCTGAGATATCTCTTTCTCATATGGTGTTCACAGTATCCCCTCTAGGAGATCCTGGCTGTACTCCACAGATCCCTGCTGGCAGTCCTTTCTCTGATCAGCAGTTTGCCATGTGCTTGCTTGTGAGGGATCTGCAGTAATCCCCCTATCAGCCAAGGACAGCCGTACACCTCGTCACTGCAGAAGCTTACAGCCTTTCAACTGGATTGGAACCCAACCCAGCAGGCAGAAGTGCCAATTAAAAGCTAGACCTCTCGATGCAGCACAGGTCAGCATGCTGGCGCACTAATGGCTGTTTTAAATAGATATATTTTAAATTCATGTTGAGATCAGCTGTAACTAAATAGTGACAGCAGGGATAATGCAGGGACCACTCGAATCTGAAAGAGCTTTGACCAGGTCAGTGAAGCGCTGTGTGAGTGTTGACAATCAGGACTTGTTCCAATAGCCAAAACAGCTTATTTTCTTCATAATTACCTTACTCTTTAATGCCTTTAGATCATTTTTTAAGTGCCAAACCATCTTCAGATATGCGGTAACTTACATACAAGCAATGTTATAATGTAGAAATTATATATAATTAATATAATAAAAAAAATTATATATATATATATATATATATATATATATATATATATATATATATATATATATATATATATATATATTGTATATATAAAAAACAATGAACAGAAAGGTAGAGTATTTTTGGATAAATCAAATGATCACGTAGAGCAAAACACTTTTATGGTCATATTTTGCATTCATCAGAAAGGAGTCATATTCAGTTTTCCCCCCAGGCAAAGCCAGATGCAGAGGCTATCTTGTCATTTGTTTGTGTAGGACATATTTAATAAAGGAATTTAAAGTGAGCTCTTGGAATTGTGGACTGAGAGTGATTAAATATTAACCCTAACTTTGGAGTTTATCTGTAAAAGTTCTCTACCTCGTTTTTTCCTGCTTATTGAACGGACATTTGCTACAAAACAGGTTTATCATTTCTAAATAAAGTATAAAACACTGAAAAAGATAGCTGTGGAAAAACATTATCTAAACTTCCACAGATGTAATGAAGATGGTTTGAGCCACCTGAAAAAAAAACCAGAAAAAAAAAAGCTCGATATGGTGGCAGTAATAGCAAATGGGCTTTTATTCACAGAGCTACAGAGATTATTATAAGACCAATGGAATCAACATACGTACACAGAAAATAGACACACAGATTACTTTCTTGTCCTCAATTCTCTTTCCCAAGGAGACTTGGTTAATCCTCTTCTTTGCTGAGATGTCAGCTACAGTTTGACTGGCTAGAGGATGGGATGATGGAAAGGGGAAGAGAATTAATGCAGATGGTGGGGTCATGTGAGCATGAAAAGATATATACATGTGAGTATGGTATTTATAGTACATGTAGGAGGCAGTCAAGTAATTGTAGTTAAATGGAAGGGTGGGGTAGTCTCTGAACCTCTCAGAAGAATTAACCTGTGTTAAGAATTACTTTTATAAACATATTTAGTATGATTTACAAATTTTTTTATGCACAAGGAAAACTGGTAAAATTAGCCGTGAAAATCTTGTTGGCCAAGTGCATCAATCTCTATTTTTCATTCATTAGTACAAAGTCATTCAACACTCCAGTGGCTCACCACTTCCCTGGTATGCTGTATGTAGATGGCAGTGTGTTTGGTTGCTATAGAATACTCAGCAACCATCTTGTGTGAAAACAAGCAGGTGGCTGCTTACAATGTTTGTATCCCTGCCATTCCTAGATGCATTATCCTCAGAAGGATGTTCAATTGTGTTTCTCACTGTATATGAACATTTTATATAACTAGTTCTAGTAAATCCTATGTTGCTGTGATAAGGGGATGGTGTGTAGCTTTATCATAGAACACTGGAGATCATAAATATTTGATAAACCATTCATAATACAGTAAGTTTTAGTAGTATAATGGTGACCTTGCTCACAACCTGACAACTCCTTAGCATGTCACTTATATATATATATATATGCAAAAGTGTTAGACATGTTGCATTTTTCTACTCTGAGGCATTATGAGCATCAATAATTTACTCAAAGCCTCCACTAGTGTTTTCTACTATTATAACAACCTTGATTTGCATAAAGAAGGAAAAACATTGAGTGAAATAGCTCGCATCACTCTATTTGTAAGGTGTATCCAAAGCATAACCAACAATTACAGAGAAGCATCATCTGTAATTGACAAATCCAGGACTGGAAGACCCAAAAAGCTGTCTAACAAGCATGAGCAATACTTGAAGATAATATCCTTAAGGAATGGAAAAAAGACAAGCGTTGAACTGACAACAGAACTGGCAGAAGATACAGGTGTCGTTGTCCGTCAAATCAACAGTATGAAGGCCACTCTTGAAATCGGGACTTAAAGGATGTGTTGCAATAAGAATACCTCTGTTAAGAAAGGGGAACAAGACAAAAAGGCTAAAATATGCACAACACAGAAATTGAACTATGGAACAATGGCCAAAGGTGCTTTGGACTGTTGATGGATGCACGACGACACCTGTGCATCAACGCTCACCAAGGAACTTGACAGAGCTTGAACATTTTTGTAAAGAAGAATGGTCAAATATTGCCAAATCTAGGTGTGCAAATTTGATAGAGACCTATCCCAACAGATTCACAGCTGTAATTGCTGCCAAAGGTGCTTCCACCAAGTATTAACTCAGGGGGGTGTGGAGACATCCAATTATGATCTTCAGTTTTGTATTTTTTATATATATATTTTTTCTCAATAAAAACTTTTTTCCCCTTAACAGTGTGGAATATGGTGTGTAGAGAAGTGGAAAAAAAATCCTCATTTAAATGCATGAAACTCTGAGGCACTGACACAAAAAAATGTGAAAAAAGTTCAAGGGGGTGTAGACTTTCTATAGGCACTGTGTTTGTTTGTGTGTGTGTGTGTGTGTGTGTGTGTGTTTGTGTTTTAAAATATAAACATAAGGTACAGGTACAATACAACTTGTATTACATTATTTAATGCATGAACTTGCAACAAAATCGTTTGACCTGGAAGATAACTTTGTTAAATGCATGTTGTTAACGATAAAATACTTGCGGTAGATATTAGTAAATTATAAATACAGTGTAGTTAATGCATCTGTATTATGAAGTGTACAATATTTTTATTTTAACTTAACAACAGTTACCTTGTAGAAATTGTGAAAAATGCAAGTAGACAATTGACTGCTCTTGTAGTTACATGAAGTGATTCTTTTCAGTGTCTGCTGTGATAACTAAATATGGATTGGTTTTGTAGGGGTTGGAAAAGTAAAGAAGAAAAAAACCTTCTGTCACACGTTTTATTTAAAACTAGAACACATGGCACCAGACAAAAACCTTCTATGGCCCCAGTGTACAAACAAAATTAATTGATTATATATATATATATATATATATATATATATATATTATATATATATATATATAACAGAAAGTAAAGAGCACACTATTGCTACTGAAACAGGATGCAGTATAATGCTGTATTCAACCCAGTGGTCTGGATTGTAGCAGTAAGATACTGAAAATGGTACATTGTTTTAGAAGAGTCAGCAACTCAGTTCTGTATATTACAGCTTTATTAAGAGAGAGAAAAATCAGTGTAGCACAAGCAATTCCTCTCAGTAACCCAATAGGCCCATATAAAATGTAACTTTAAGGTTACCAGTACCATATTCTGATTATGTCAGTGCCAATATCTATCATTCAGGGCACCACCCTGAGGATATGACTGGAGACCCAAATGATGTGAGCGAATCATGAGAAGTCAGGGGAACAGTTGGCATGAAACGGGTTTCAGGCTTTTGGATCTAGTTGTCATTTGGCCGCTGTCAAGCTCATTTGAAAGTTGCTAGCAGAAAAGGCCGGAATCTATTTTGAGACTTGCTATAACATTCAGGATTCCTTCAGAGAGTTCTGTGGAAGGCAAGGTAATACTATATGAATTATGTCCTGCTGGAGCCACCATCTGACCTATATTTCATCTAACATCAGTATCAATTTGAGCACAGGTGTTTGCACAAATCAGCTGGCACATGTGACTTATATAATAACCAAACATACAGTTGCACATAATTAATGCATCTGGTGCCTTGTCAAAAAGAAATATCAAACGCAATTTGCATTCTCTTTTCTCTTGAGTTACAGCAATCATGTCGAACTGCTGTCCCTGGCACAGTGGACCAGTGTTTTAAACTAAGGACTTATTCCAAGTAAAGTTAATTAAGGAATTAATACCTGAAAATCAATTCTGCCTGGATTAAAGTCCAAAATATTTATGTATGTGTCATGCAAAAACACTTTTAAACTATCCGTTTTTCTAATTAGTGCCTGATCAATGAAGATATGTCATAGTATACTGTACATCAGAGCTTACCAGCAAGTGTCAGGCTTCAGCAGTCTTATACCCTATTCATAAATAAGGCATGATCATGAATGAAGTGAATTTCAATCATATGGTTTGAAAGTGTATTGGTCGCATTTGGTTTTAGTAGTCATTTTGTACCTCTTGCTTAAGGAAGAAAACAGAGAACAAAAACAAAATTAACAAGGGCTGCACCCTTATTCAAGTTTAAAAATACTCCACTGAAATGAGTTAATGAAATGTAGAATTGTTTGTGCCTAAACCCTTAGAAACCACTATTGAGGTTTTCCACCAGTTTAACGCAGGACATTATTGGGTTAAATTTACAAAGGAGTCCACACAAGGTCATAGTATAAGAGCTAGGTCAGTGAAAGGTAGTGTTTAAGAGCCAATAATTATAGGTTGTAATTAGATTGCTTCTACTCAAGTAGAAGCCAATTCACCTATTGAATACATGTCATATTTGAAAGGCATTGGAAATTTTGCTTACAGGCTGCCGAGGCTGAATGAGTTATTTAACACAAATGGATAATGTATAGGTTTTCTACAGCTTTCTACTGATTAATACAAATGTCTAGATGCTGTGAATCGCACATGTTCAAATAAAATATATGCATTCCATGTACATTTGTGTAGTGATACAGTGCATGACTAATAAACAAATTATATGCAGCTCCACGGCACACATAATTGTCTGCTGAAGTAAGATCAGCCTCAACAGAGGGATAGACTAAAAGTGGTTTGTCACTAGAATTAGGGTGCAATTATAATTTTAATACTCTAGAGGCCAGCAGTTTAGATTGTAGTAAGGTATATTGGTCCATATTTATCAAGGTCTTCACACTAGTTCTCAAATTAACCTACTGGGTTGCTTTTTACTAGTTATTTAACATTAACAGTTTTACATTCCTTAATAGTGCAAATAGCTTGCATAACCTGTTTTCTTGTTCTCTGCATGTAAAATACCTACAAGTTTATTTAGAACAAAGATTGTTGGTAGCAGATAAGTAGTTGCCTGAATATATCAATTATAACCACTGACTATAGAAAAGGATTGATCCCCTGAACCCTTTTTCCTTTTTAATACATAGATTCAATTTACTAATCTTGCATCTTTAACAGAAGCTCTTACACAAAACAATACTGTCAATCACATTCTTTATCCTTATGACCTTGTCGATCTGTGAGAATCTGAGCAATGGAAACAATGTAACAGTCAGTAGAGGCTGGGGGCACAACTGTGCAAGGATCGATTCCCAAGTGTTTTTTTTTTTTTTTTAAGCTTTTTTTATCCTATGACCTTGTCTTACCCACAAGGGTCAGCAGTATACTGTAACAGCAATACATCACTCTATACTATATGTTAAACCAATTCGATTCATTTATTCATGTATCTGGATAGTCTGTGCTGTTATGTTAAATCCCAATACAGGTTACAGTTCTTGTATGGCTAATTCTTAGCTATGTTTTCAATTCCCTCTAACCCTTTAAGGTACAAGGGAAATATGTGTCCCACAAATAAAATGATGCTGACTTGTGGAATGAGCTGCACGAAACAGGGTTTAAAATGTACTGATGTAAATGTAAAATGTAGGTTGGATCTGGTCATCAAAATGATCAGTTTTCTTAATACTTGAGTCACGCTCAAAAGTACCTTAATGAGTTAAATAGGAATTCAAAACTCAAGGCAACATCTTTGACAGATGGTCTTGATCTCAAAGGCATATTGTCAACTATCAATTGATTCTTAAAGTTTTCCACAAATTATATTATGTCTTGAAAATGCCTAATATGGTAGATCTACTTCTTTGGGAAATCAACAGCAAGTCCTAAACTAGACATGTCTTCTATCATCTGACATTTAGAACAGTCACAGATGTCCTTTGGATGGTAATTGCAAACAGGGAGTGAAGCCATGAACTACAGCTGGGAAACTGAATTCCCAGCATCAGAAGAGTACTTGAGGTGGGGTAGGTACATATAGTAGCTAGATTTAAAATAATAACTGAGAAATGTTGGAGCTGCGCCATGAATACTCTTGCACGGTAACAGGAACATTTAGAAATCAATCCTGTAATGCACAAAGCCAGTTGAATTGAATTACTGGTTGCTGTGCTATGGGCACTTTGTAAGAGTTTGGGTTTGAGTTTCTGAACTGGGACCAGTTGCAGTCTAAAAATCACCATGTAAAGTGGTGTGCACCAAAAAAACAAACAACCTTTAAATGTCACAGATTCCATTGAATAGCTTTTATTGGACCATCATAAAAGTTAAAAAAAAACAAAAAAAAACACACACACACACTACCAAGGTTTTGAAACATGTTGTGGCAGAGCACAGCTCTGCTCTTTAGAAATTGGCAGGGATGGGGTTAAATTCCCCTACCTGCCTGGGTTCATTGTGTTCAGGTGGCTGGGGTTCATTAGATGATTAGTTTAATTAACGATCAATCAGCATCCAGCCACCTGACATAAAAGGAGGCCTCTGCTTCCCATTAAAGAGGAGGGAGTTGAGGATGCAGGTTGGTGGTTTTTTGTGGTATTTTTTAAAGTTTTGAATCCAGTGAAGGCATTGTCCAGCCTGGAAACCTTTATTTTTGTGAATTTTGTTTTTTGTTTTATTTGTGTTTAAATATTTTTTGTTTTGCCCTTGTGCACCTGTATTTTTGTTTATTTATAATAAAATTAGTTTTTTTTTTAACTGCAAACTGTTTCTGGGCCTCTATCCACTCGCCAGCCTGCCACACATGTTTTGAACTCATTTTCATCTGTTTTAAATATTTTAACAAAACATGTATAAAAGGACTGCTTATTAATTTAATTCTTCCAATGCCATGCTGATATATTTAAGTATGTTTGCTTTATTATAATATATTCTAGTCTATTGTGACTATATTCTCAGTAAAACAAAAATAGAATACCATTTTACTATGAAAAAGTGTAATGCAGCACAAATTTCCATTTAAATTGGTGGTGTACCTACAGGTAAGAGAAATATTGTTTGTCCCCATTCATTTTTATAGATGGAATGCTAAAAGCAGAGAGTGTGAAATTGATTGGAACATTCTTATTTGTGGGATATCACACAGTAACTCCATGAACATTCATAGAGTAATTGTATAAACCACAAATGTAATAACCACCTGCCCACAAATGTAGTAAGTACCCACAAATGTAATAATCTTTCCCAAAAATGTTATACCTATCTACCAACTTTCAGTTCACAGGGCATGAGCTGTGGGTGTAAGGATAGGGCAGAAGGGAGCGGTAAGTAGGATAGAGTGCCGGCTAGAAAAGACCGGACCTAGGATAGAAGAGTGGGCGAGGCCCACTCTAGTAGCAGACCAACGAAGCTGGACATGGAAACTAGGATAGAAGGTGGTCACTGACTGAGGCCAGCCTGCTCGGAGAAGAGGGTGGAAGAGAGGAGGGAGGCCTGCTAGGAGGAGAGGGTGGAGGAGAGGAGGGAGGCCTGCTCGGTGGAGAGGGTGGAGGAGAGGAGGGAGGCCTGCTCGGAGGAGAGGGTGGTGGAGAGGGTGGAGGAGAGGAGGGAGGCCTGCTCGGAGGAGAGGGTGGAGGAGAGGAGGGAGGCCTGCTCGGAGGAGAGGGTGGAAGAGAGGAGGGAGGCCTGCTCTGGAGGCAAGGGTGGAGTGAGGCCTGCCTCTGGAGGAGAGGGTGGAGTCGAGGAGAGAGGCCTGCTCAGAGGAGAGGGTGGAGAGGAGGGAGGTCTGCTCGGAGGCAAGGGTGGAGGAAAGGAGGGAGGTCTGCTTGCTGGCGAGTGATTAATTCTTGTGATTAAAATCCTCGTCAGTGTAGAACAACAATTGCGTATTCTTTTAGATTTTAATATCTTTGTTACATGTTTTAGGACAGTTAGTCATGTATATAAATACATCAACACAGTATTTAGATGTCACAATTCGCATCTATTTGCAGATTGTGAAAGCGCAGCAGCAGCAAACCAGAAGATTGCAGTACTGAGGCACGGAGCTCGCAGTACCAGATGAAGCTGCCTGGTCACCATGGCGACTTACCACTCCCTGCAGTCACTCAGTGAGGGCGTTGCCATGGTAGTCAGGTACTGAGAGGCGCTGGTGGAAAAGTTGTATAACAGCAGTGTTGTTGGAGCATGTTGTGACCAGTCGAAAGCACAAGCCGCCACAAGTTGAAATGGAGTATGAAATTGACTGGATAAGTCTTTAAAACATTGAAAGTAGCTAACAGAAATCCAGGGCAGGATCTTCTGAAGGAACAGTAAATTGTGCTGGCTCTGGGAGCGGAGGAGGGGTGCTTGATTGCAAGCGAAGAGTAAAGGAAGATTCAGCTGACATAGCTTTGTGGTGGATTTAAATAGAGGAGCTATGGCAAGGCAAACGCTGACAATGGGAATGTCGATGTCTTGTTGGAAAAACTTTAGAGGTTTTAGTGGAGGGCCAGTCTGTCTAATAAAGACGCGGACAAGTAGAGTAATGAAGCTGTGGTTTGGACGGTGCTGTTGCTGGGCTGGAGGCTGGAAAGAGCAGGAAAGACTAACGTTGGAGCTCCTGCAGCTGAATAGAGAAGCTGAATGATGAGAAGAATCACCAGAGTAGGTAGGAAAATAATTGATAATATTTTGGGAGCGCTGCGCAGAGAACTAACCTCCAGTGAAAGGCAACAAAGTGTAGATTAGCAGTGAAGGACGAAAAGATGGTGTCTGCGCGTTTGCTACAAAAACGAAACACTAGGCAGCGAAGGTGCAAGCGATCAGGGCTTAAACGGAGAATAAGGTACTAATTGTCAGGAAATTTGAAGCCCCCTGCTGCACGCCCCCCAAACTACGCTAGCTAACATTTATTATTTATTACAAAAAACAAAAAACAAAACAACAAACATTTGTCATAACTACAAGAGTATATACCTTAATCATTGGGCAGTCATTATTTGGGTTATGTGAATGGCTTTTTTATCTTCATATCCAAAACCGTCACTAATGAATATTATTAATTATAAGTTAAACTGTTATTTAAATATATAAATACATATGTTCTAAGTAATTCACAGGCATTATCATGGATGCAACATTTGTGGTAGACATTATATTTGTGAGCAGGTGGTTATCACATTTGTGAGAGATATTACATTTGTGGGTGAGATTATTACATTTGTGGTTTGTACAGTATCCTGTATACAATTTAGGACAATGGTAATATGTAACTTTGCAAGGCGTGTATTCTACTGAATCCCCTCTATCAGTGGCAATGTATTTGTAACTATCAAACACTTTATTTGGAAAGTGATTTTCAGCATGAAAAGCACATTTTGACATTTCAGTCAGCAGCAACTACTATTAACAGTCCATTGTATTAACAATAATGCAACAACAACAAAAAAACCTTTGCACTTAAGTTTAATTGACCACCACAAATGGCACAACATAGACGTAAAACACACAGTGTGCGACTGGTTTGAAGGAAAGATAAATTAGATACTGAAATAAAATCCATTGCGACCAGCAATTGGTACACAGTTTCCCGTTTGATATACTTTAGATGTCATTTATAAATCTCATCTTGCATATAAAAAGTGCCAGGAAGGCAGGCAACACTCATCAACATCTGCACATTGGCAGCAGCAGTTTACCAAAACTGCAGAGAAATTATCAAAACTGCTGCCATCCTATATCTCAGTTTAAGACAAACTATAGAAAAATACATCTTGTCAACAAACTTTACTTGTGATAGCCTAGTTTTTATAGCAGTGTATGAGTGTGTGGGACAGCTTTTTAGAAACAATTTAGAGGCTCCATGTAAGTAGAGTTGTAAAGATATTTTCCTGGCAGTGTCCCGAATACTTTATTTTTTGTAGTTATTTTATAATAAATGTTTGTCTTATTTATAATGAATTCCAGTAGAATGTCTTAAAACTAGGCCCTCCAGTGGAATTCATACACACTTGCGACACCAGTGGTATCTAAGAGCAAGGAAGGCCAAATCATCTTCAGCGAAAAGCAAACATGCCAATAATTTAATGCTTTATTAATTCAATCGACAATATTACAAATATTTAAAAATGACTTTAATATAAATAGTTGGCAGCAAACTATTCCATTGCAGAGTTAAATTACCGGTACAACAGACAGACTGGAGAATTAGACACCTGACCTGAAAAAATGATGCACAGCAAGAGAAATAAAAAAAGAAACCATAAATAAAAAAGCTAAAGGTGATCATTTTGTGTCCAAAAAAAAAGAGTTTTTATTTTGGGAAAAAAAAAAAAAATAAGAACAAATTTAATTAAATAAAATACTAATTTAAAACACCCCATTTAAATACAAAACAAACAAAAAAACAAAACAAAACAGAAAAATATATTTTTGCATATCAAAGAACCATTCATTAATAACTCCGTAAACCACTTGTGTCAATCTATAAACAAACTCTGAATTAGAAACTAGTTACTTTAACAATATTACAAAGAGTTCAGCTCCAAAAATAATTCAACATAAAATAAACTTTAGAAATTAGCATCATAAAATTATATATATTTCCACATAAAAATACAAAATAATATTAATGACACAGAATACGAAAAATTATTGAGAGTATTTTGCTACTATTAAAATAATAAAATTAAAAAATAAAATAAAATATAAATATGCATGAAAAAAAGTCTCTCCTTTTAGCAAAACACTATCTAAAATAACTACAATAATTTACATCAGTACAAAGATATGTGGATTTAAAAATAGTTGCAATGACAAAAGTGGGTTCTTTTCTGGACAGTAAAAAATGACACTGGATAATAAAATCTGCAGAATATGCAATGAAAAAAAATAAATCTGCATTAAAAAGGGTTACGCTGTTATATTTTTTTTTTATACAAACATTAGAAACAGTATTGCACATCACAACACAGTATCGAGGTTAATCAGCCTTTCAAAATGTGTTATATTCAAGTTTTGTAGCATCTTTGAGGAGAGGCCTTCTGTGGCCAGATGCAACAGGGATAAAATCTCAAGTGTTTTCCATAAACTTAATAGAAATGCTAATGTTTCCTTCTTTTACAAAAAAATAAAAATAAATAAATAAATAAATAAATAAATAAATAAAAAGAAATTGCTTGGATTTAGAAATATTTTCTTTCTTCTTTTTCAGCAGGGACCTGCATCTGGTCAGTGATACATACATACATTCAGGGAATATAGGTGTATATGCTTATCAAAATACAAAAATACAATCAAAATCAAACAGTTATTTTGTCTACAAAAATAGGGAAGTAAATATGATTTACAAAAAAAAAAAAAAAAATGCAAGTGTTGAACACATAGAAAATTAGTCTCGGTACATACACAAACATGGAAAGTGGAGTATTATAGGAAGAGGAAGGTTTGTGGAAATTACTTTTTTTCCCCCCCGCTACCTCACATTTAGGAAGGGGACATTGTTTAACGTAAGTCTCAAATTTTTAAATTTGATGTGGGACTAGAAAAAGAGAAAGAAATACTTGGTTTCCCAAAGCAATTTTTCTACTCCAGTTTGGGATGCTGCTAATCAAAACAAATAGCCAGCATGGATTTGTATTATTTCCTTTTCGTTTTCTTTTAATCTTCTATTCCACTAGCCAGACTAGATCCTCCTTTGCAGTATCTCTTTGCTATGTTTAATATATTAGACAATCATAATATTTTACTTTCTATATAAAACTGACTAGGCCTTTCACAATTTTAAATAACTAAATGATTTAATAATTTAAAAAAATAATAACTAAATTAAACATTAAAACATTAAAAGTAAAATCCTTGATTTCTTTTTTGTTTATTATTATACTAATAATAATAATAATAATAATAATAAATAATAATAATAATAATAATAATAATAATAATAATACTGAGGTATCGCAAAAGCGATGTCATCAGTCAAAACGTATAGCATAAAATTAGCTAACCATTTGAAAATGACATTTTAAAAAATAAAAAATATAAAAGTAGTGCATAAGGAATGGTCAAGATTGATTAAGGTTTGGCAGGGAAACAAAGAAGTTCAAGAAAGACTGAAGGATCAGGGACAATAACAAATAGGAAACATTAACAAATAACTAATATCGTAAACACAGCATTGACAATTAAAAGCTTCAATCACAACCACCATGACATAAAGAAACAGCAGACTTGGACATGAAACACACATCATACAGTACAAACAAAAAACACACCGGCAGACCGCCGATATTCAAGAGCAACACTTTGCTTACATAAAGATTGTCCCTAAGAATTAGAACAACTTCCTTGTATTTTCACCATTAGGACAAAAGGTGTGTGTGTGTGTGTGTGTGTGTGTGTGTGTGTGTGTGTGGTGTGTGTGTGTGTGGGTGTGTGTGTGTATATATATATATATATATATATATATATATATATATATATATATATATATATATATATAGTTGGTCTGCAGATTTCTAACACAATAACCACTCGGGATGTAGACCTTATGAAAAAGTCCACTGCGGTTTCAATTTTGAGGGGCACATTATTTTTTCACATTGTGCCACAAAAAACGATATGCTTCTTAGCCTTCCCTTTCTTACTGTTGTGCTGTGTTCATATCCATCAAAATGGGGCTTTATGCACAACCATGGCAAAGCACTTCTGTTCGATATGAAGGACGTTTGCCTACTAACCTTGCCCTCTCATTGAAGGTTAAGAAGCAAAACTTTTCAGTGGCAAATCAATCAAGTAGTGAAGTGCTAATACAATACTAAATCCTAATTAGACTGTGTTCTAATCTTAAATTAGTGTTTTTGATTTCTATGTTTGAAGTTGTTTTAAAAATAATTGGTTGTGTTTCTTATTTCTTTAGTGTTACTACTGAGAGAACATACATGTTTGTTTTCAAATTTCACTGCATAATTTAAAAGTACCAAAATAGCAAATATCAATCCAAGCTAGAGAATACTAAAACTATAACTAACTATAACTATTTTATTGTTCCAGTCTAATAGTATGTTTGAACTTTGCAACTAGCCCCTTGTTAAAAACACCATCTCCATTTTGACTTTACCTGGATTAGTTAACTACAGCAAAGACTATATTAAGGTAGAAATATCTTTACCACATTATTCAGGTTTTGTTAAATTTGGGTATTACTTAGCAGTGTGTTGGCCATCTTTGGTTTGCAGAGGATATCTAAGCTGTTATGGTCAGAGTTCTACACCAAGGTCGTACCTGTACTAATGCCACTCCACATTAAACAGGACTACACACCAGACAAATACACAGAGATCACAATATTACATCCAGTCTGCAATCCCCCCCCCCCCCCCCGCCCCCCTCAAAATTCTACGAACTACCAGTTTCACAAAATGGCTGCACTTTCTAATCTATAACAATTTTTGCTTAATGTCCATATTTAGTACACTCTGGTAACTTCTTACAATGATGCATGCAATGTTTTTTTATTTCTATTTTAATTATTGTATATACGTTTTAAATATGTCATTTTGTTCATGCTAACTAGAATCGTACTTGAATATGTTTCTAATACCCCCCCCCCCATTTATAATGATTGTTTCAATTGCATGCATATGGTGTATATAAATCACTAAGCATGCAGTTCAGTTTTTTAAGTTTATGGCAGTTTAGGCCATATGTGCCACTTGCATTTCAACTTGCAATGCAGTTAATCTATTTTTTTCTTCAATAACGTATTAATAGATGGCATTAAATCTAACACCTATATATAGCAGCAAAGCCTCTAATACAGCTTGTGATGAAATATTCTTAAAATAGCGAATAACAAACCAGATTATTATAATGAGGTATTCTTTTTTGCAAGTCAAAATGGAGAGCAAAAAGTAACCCTATTTTTTTTTTTTTTTTTTTTTTTTCCCATTAAGAATACAAAGCAAATAGCAAGAATCAAAAATAAAATTTGTGTTGTGGCAGAAATGTTTCACTTTGCCTCCTATCATTTTTACTACCTTTGGTAAAATCACTGGGGCAGGTCTTAAGAGTTAAAAATCAAGATTTCCCAGAAATAAGTGCATGCTTCACCTACTGGAGATAGCAGCAGATTATGTGTCCCCATGCAAAAACATTCTTATATCTAGTTTAAATTTTACATATAAAAATAATTTGAAAAAACTACAAAAAACTGTTTGTTTTTTATTCTTTTAAAAAACATGAAAGTACCACAAAAAAGTTAGTAAAGCCTGAGATGTAGGGTTTTGGTGAAAAACAGAGGCTTGTAGTGTTTTGGCTGCTACAAAAAATATATGTACTGTATTGATAGCTTAGGGAAAGAGGCAGAAGAATGCACTTATTTCTCCCTCAATGTCTTGGCATCTTCTTAAACAGTAAGCCACATGCACTCTTGGGCCGTCTTGCGGATCTTTTACCCTGCCCTTCAGTTCCAGCGGAAGTGAATCTGCCGCGGACGATCAGCCCCTTCTTTGACTAGCGGCTTGTGAAACTCGCGCCCTGCACGAGAGTGGATGTTCGCCCAGCAAAACTCACAGTAATACTGCAGGCAAGTGACGTTGGCACAGAAGAAAGGAGCAAACTTCCCACCACAACGGGCTCCCTGGCACTCATCACACATCTGATCATCCAGGACATATGGCTTCACCTCCACCTTCAAAACAAAACAAGACAAATTTGAACCACATTCTAGATCTTGCAGAAACATGGTTGTCTGAGAACCATTTTTTGAATGATGTGCATGATGGACAGATCCCGCTCTACCTGTGTTCCCAATTTGTATTTGTAATTCCTGCTGACCATGCAAAGCGTTCAGGCGAGTTATCCTTTGCTTCAGCAACAAAAGAAAGTGATAGAACAGATATTATAGTGATTGCTTCTGACGGGTACTGAATTTGAATGACTTTACTGTAGTGGCTGCTTCGGTTCAACACATGCTCCCTGCCATATTATTTATATGGAATTTATTACCATAAACACACTTGTGGAATTTATTACTCAGGGCATTCCGGAGAGCTAAATAAATTGGATTCAAGTTGACATCGGACTGGATTTCTACAGTAAACTTGCTCCAATTTGTTGAAAAACATCAAACAATGTTTTTTTTTTTTTTTAATAGAAGGTAATATCTTCCTTTTTTTTCTTTTTATTAGCTCTGGACAAGTATCAGCATTTTGTCTTAGATAAAATGTGCACTGCAGCGAAATCTTAGTAAATGGGCCCTTTGTATTCTGCTACCAAAGGGTGGGAACATCTCTGAAAAAGACACCACAGGAAGTCGTAGCTTATTTCTTTTTGTAATCCATTAATAACAATGTACTGAAACACAGTAAAGACAAAGTTTAACATATGAAGGATTCCTACCTCCTAATGCAGCTTTATTCTACTCATAATTTTCTTTAGTTAAAAAAAAAAAAAATGTTTAGCTGTTTTGTTTACATAGAACACAGCAGTTAACAACAAAGTAGTCTGACCTACCAAAAGGTTAAAAACTGTACTGGTAGTCTGTTTTATCTTTCTTAATAAATATCTTGGTATTCCTTAACAGATATTATTTTGTATACTACCCCAAGCACAGTGGTAGCCAAAATGTTACCCATTTACTACTGATCTGAGATATGTGTTTATCATTTTACATGCCAAAAATGTATTTCAACAGTGGTGACTGCCAAGTTGTATGAAATGCAATACATTTTTTTTTTTTTATATACTCATTAAAATAATTTCCTTTTCCTCAGAAATTAACTGCATAAGAGGGCCTCTTGACTTAATCAGCTTCCAATACATTTTACAATTCATGCAAAAATAAGCTCTTGAAATAATCAACTTTTTTTTAAATAATGAAGGTTAATAATGAGTATCACACAAATCATTAAAAATACAGACAGACAAGGTAAACAAACCCTTAGTATTATGTAAATGTGAAAGCGAGATGAAGAATCTGAGCTCAGCGATGTTCAAGCTAGCCCAGCAACAGCGGGATTGAGGGACGTCGAGCACGTTTCCGTACACACCAAAATTACAAGAACTGTTGTTGTTTATTTTTGGGACTGTAACCCGGTTATTCCCCCCCCCCCCCCCCCCCCCCCCCCCGATACCGTAGTTGGTAGAGGGGCAGATTTATTATTTAGTTTGATAATAAATATGGACTGTTTTTGAGAAAGTAACAACTGGACATTGCCTTCATTACCACCTCACACGCACTTCGCTACAGTAAGCTAAACATTTTCTAATACATCGCAATGCAGCCGGCAAAGTACTGGTATATCCCCCACCTTGGGGATTCAAAATGGCTCTCATAAAAGTGATCAAATCCCCAAACCTGTAGGTTATAAATGCAGTCTAAATCCACATTTTTCCCCAGGGTTGGAAGTAACCCCCCAACTCGTCTTTAAAGAGGGGTGGCCACAGAAATGCTTTTTTCTCTTTGGAGATTTGTGGATCCATTTTATATAACAATGGAACAAACAAACCACACTAATGCACAAAACTGGTTCTTTAGTGCTGAGCTATACATCATATTCATTTTTTTAACGCCACCTGCATTCAGAGTTTGACTGATGAATACATGGTGTAACATTCTGCCACAATAATTAGAAATAAATAAATACAATGACGAAATCTTAGGTATGACAATTAAACATAATTAAATTGTTTTATTTTTTACGTTTAATGAACTAAATTAATTTTCTGGATTAATACTTTTTTAATAACAGTAAATCTATTCACTTCCATGGCTATACCAGAAATTAATAAACATGTTTACTAATTACATAACACCATTTTCAACATGGAATACACCACAAATGCCTCCACACATAAATAAACACACACACACACACACACACACACACACACACACACACACACACACACACACGTGTCTTCTGGTTACTTGAATACACGCACTACTTCATCATATTGTATAGACATGTGTGATCACACAAATCATGTTAATGGATATTCTGAAGTTTTCATCCAGATATGACGCATCATGCAATCCCAAACTACCTATTTGAGTGGCTAGAATTGCCACTATAGGAAAATGTCTCAGCTGCAAGACATCGTTCACCTAGCAATACTTTGCTGTTCTAAAATTCTTCCACTGCGATACTTTTCCGCTACTGTATTTTTTCGTCAATGCGAGTTCAGTCTCAAAAATAAATGGTGAGCGATATACACCAGGCTTAATAATTGTGGGATTTGCTTACCCGTTTGTCAATATCTCCATGCTGCAGCTGAACAAAGCGGGCACTAATGGCGGCAATGTAACTCTGCTGATTAGAAAAGGCAACGCGCCCGGCACCTTTGGGGTACTTCAGCTCCGGGTCTGTATCTATTCCTGCATAGCAAACTCCACCGTAGAGACGATCCATTATCATAGCTAATTCCACTGGAGACAAAGGAAAAGCCACTGCTTATAAATCAACAAATGAATCAGAAGCAATTTGCTCTACAGAATTGTAATTCTAAATGTTTAACTGTTCACAGAAGCACCTCATACATGATGCCTTAAACTAAACACTACTATTGCGTGTTTATTAGTTGATTTTACAATCCTTTATGCCCACTTTCAGTCATTGTTTTTCCATTTTAAATCAGAAGGCCGGGGGAAAAGAACTCACTGCATACCTGCTCTGAGGGGACGAGGAACTCCGCCAACAAAGATGGTTTTACGAGGGTCCAGTGGCTGTGAACCATCCATTACAAAGTCACTGTCACTGAGATTCCATGGGCGGATCTGGACCTAGATGAGATCAAAATCACTTGTTAACTTTAATAAAACAACTATTATGCACTGATGGGATACCATGTGATATAACACTTCACAAAATGTATCCAAATACTGGTATCACAGAATATGCATAAAAGTCTTCTCAACTGGGTCCTTTTGTTGAGGAGCTGTCTTTGGTGCGTCACATCATCAAATTTGTTAACAAATCAGTAAAATAAAAACAATATGCATCACATAGTTGTACTCTAAGGTTATTGCTTGATCAGCATCCTATGATTAGACAATATTATTATAAAATACCATGAATACTATTAGAAAATTAGTTGTTTCAGTGTAATGTTAGTTATTAATTATACAATCTTGAATCACTGGAATAGAACAATATTAATTGATAATTTATGAAATATTTCTGATGGCAGTGGTGTATTAGAGATTTTACAATTTGGTTTTGCTTTTAATGAATTTTGCTGTTCCAGTCCCTGGTAAACTTACAATGAAAGCCTGTATCCAGGTTCCTGCTCCCTAACATGTACTTACTGGTTTGTCCTTGATTGTTGGGCTAGAAACACAGAGATAGAGTTTTCCATCTTCTTCAATGCAAGCTTCAATCAAAGCCTGAACTGAGCTCTCCTCCTGGAACAGCAGGAAGGCGTAACCTGGTAAAGAAGTATAATAGGTTATTTCACAAGGCGAGGACATACATTTCTACACAATTTCTTTACATTTCTTTACCTTTGTACAGTTGTGAAGGATCAGTAACCAGGATCAGTTTTGGCTTAATGCAAAGGGTTGTTTACATCCTTCTTAATTTTTTTGTATATATTTTTTTGCATGATTACCCCTGGGACAGTAATACACTTCTCCCCTCTAATGAAGGGACACTGTGAGCAGGTAACGCTTGGAGCAGACTAGCAGACGGTTCAGTACACTCTTGTAAGTAAATAAATACACGTTGTTTTAATGTGAGTTATTGCTAGTTTGATGCTGTAACGTGATTTAACAATTTGCCAAATTTGCAAGCAATTGTCTGAGTCACACAGCTCTCGAGCTCCAGGGTATTATATAAGCACTGACGCCAACCTAGTGCGCCAGCACTCATCGCCAGCTCGCACGAAGGGCCGATAGTCTAAATTGTGGCAGTCCACATGAGGGCAGGCCAACGTGGATCGACTGCAAAATTTTCTACCCAAGCATTGAACGTGAAGGCTCCAACACCAGACCAGGTTTGCGTACTTTTCTTTCTTTTCTTTTATTAAATAATGCTCTCGCTCCTTCTGGACCTGTCTGTTTTCACCTCCCTTTTGGCAACACCTTTTCCCATAGCCATTTCTACTTCCTTTCCTCTACTGCGCCCTGCCATTACTAACTTTAATATCCCTGTAATCCTCTCCTCTCGTTCCTCTGCTCACCCTCCCCCCACGCCCCCAACACTGTCCTCTCTGGTGATCTCTGGAATGGCCGCTCGGCTTCCAGCAAAGATGACTTTATCTCTGCCTTTGCCTCTAACCTCTCTCTTGACTTTGCTCTCAATGAAAATTGGATATCCCCTGAAAACACTACCAATCGGCAGCCCTTTTCTCTCTCTATTTCCTGTCCCACCTCCTCGTCCCTCTGGACAAGGTGGGGAAAAAGACCTGCTCTCTCCCCCTGCTCTCTCCTCTCTCTCTGTTAGCGCCTTTTGAGTTCCACTGTTAAAATCACCTCCCCTTGTCGCCTCCTCCTCACTGTTCTCTATCGTCCTCCTGGACCCCTTACTTTCTTGATGAGCTTGACTTCCTACTCTCCTCCCTCCACCCCTGGTGTTCTATTGCAACCCTAACCACTCTGCTGAATATCTTCTCCTCTTTCACCTTCTGTCTCTCCCCGTCCCCCCCACTCATACAACGAGCTGTCAACTGGACCTAGTCTTCACCAGGGACTGGTTTCCCCTCGCCCTCTCTGTCACTCCTCTCGACATCTCTGACCACTATTTTATCTCCTTCTCTCTCTCGCTCCCATCCCTTCCTGCTCTGCCAACCCCCTCTGTCACCTTCTGTCGAAACCTCTGTTCCCTCTCCCCCTCGGTCTTCTACTCTGCTGCTCTCTCGCACCTCCCCCCTATTAACACCTCCCAACTCTCTGTAGACTCGGCTACCTCCACCCTCTTCTCCTCCCTCACTTCCTGCCTAGAATCCCTTTGCCCCCTCACCCCTTGACCTGCCCGCCCCTCCCTGCTTCAGTCCTGTCTCTTGTGTGCTCCACTCAGTTCGTATCTAACTGCACTCTGCTGAAAAGAAATGGAAGATGCTGCCTTGGATCTCTATCGCTCACTCCTCTCTTCTTTCTCTTGTACACTTACCTCTGCCAAACACTACTTCTTCCACTCTATCATTCAGTCTTCTACCAACAATCCCCATAAACTTTTATCTACCTTCTCCTCCCTCCTTAGCACTCCCTTCCTCTATCTCAGATGATGACTTTGCCACCTTCTTCTCATCCAAAATCGCAGACATCCACAAACTCTTCAATACCTCGCCTCCTTACCCACCCACCCCGTCCTCAGCTCACTCACCATCTCCCTCTGCAACCGTTACTATCCTCCTTCTCACCTCCTTCTCACCCCTCTTTGCTTCCTACTCTAGGGCCACAAACCCACCACATGTGCTCTGGACCCCCTTCCCACTCACCTTCCAGGCTGCTGCCCCCTGCTCTACTCCCTTTAATGTCCACTCCTCAACACCTCTCTGCTCTTTGTCTGTTTCCCCTCTGCCTTCAAACAGGCCTGACTGATATCTCCTCTTGTATCTCTACCTGCCTTTCAGCATCACCTTAAACTCAACCCCTCTAAATCACCCACTTGTTCTCTCTTGTTTTCCATACTCTTTAACCCTGATATCTGTAATTAGCTGTTGTGTCTTTGCTACTTCTGATTTTTCATTGTCTTATTCTCATGTTTCTCTATGACATACGCAGACTGTTATGTATCTGCTACTTCTGATCTTTAACTGCATCTTCTTATGATTATAGCAATGTGCCAATACAAGCTGAACCATTTGGGAACTGCTGTGTTTTCTTAAAATAATTTAAAACTATTCTGTAACCTATTTGATAGGTGTTACACACATGGTGCATTTAAATCAATGTGGGATGTTATTTTACAGGGAATCAGGTCACTCCCAGTATTTTTTTTTTTACTCCTAGCTTTCAGATCAGTTGACACAGGTTGAAAAGCCATTAAAGAAAATAGTGGGTTATGGCTTTCTTGTAAAGGTAAAGTAAACGGTTCTGTAGTTTAACGTTTCTGTTGTGGGTGGAGGGGGCTAGCGGTAAATTGTGTAAGTTTCAAAATAAAATCTTATTCAGGGATATATTTCCATTTGGTAATAAAAATACTATTAACTAAAAGGCTCAAAGCTATAGGTTGTGCACGTCCCTTGTTAGTAGCTGCCAGTCTGTTTTTCATTGAAGAGTTTCCTTCACTTTTCTTGACAGTTTTTGTAGATTCGGCATTCGGTTCGGTATTCTGCTGAACCTTTTGAGATGGAGCCTTGGATTCGGTGCATTTCTACTCTACATCCATCTGCATTACCTTTTGGTGGAAAGTAGGATTTGCTTTCAGCCTTGTGAGGCCAGTCCACGACCAGATGTCCAAAACGTCGGAAGCTTGTGGTTATTTCATCTGTAAATAACAAAAACATTTAGAACTTTAAAAATAAATAAATAAACAGAAATAAAGTTTTTAAAACAGACAACATGATGTTAAAATCTGGACAAGCTCAGGATGTGTGCAGAAAACCATTAACCAGACTACTACCAGTTTTATTTATTTATTTGTTTGTTTGTTTACATGAATTAGACCTTAATTTTGGTTTTGTAGTAGAGTGCACAGGTTAAGAACTGGCAGAGTTATGCTTTAAAATCATGCAAAGCTAGAAACTGACTTATCCAGAAAAGGACTGGAGCTGGGTCAATCATCCAGAAAATGAGTTTAAAAAAAAGAAAGAAAAGCAGAGCTAAAAGAACTTTAACACCATTCTCATTTAAACATTTGTCTGGGATTTTCCTTTTAGTACTCCTACACATCTACATTCTTCCAGAACAAACCATTTTTGTCACTGAACTGCCAGCTGTCTTTGTACATATTTGAGCATGACAGCTTAAGAGCATGCCATTACCCTGGGGAATGCTGCTGCATTTTATATATATATATCTATATATATATATATATATATATATATATATATATATATATATACACACACACACACACAGTACTGTGCAAAAGTTCTAGGCAGGTGTGAAAAAATGCTGTAAAGTAAGAATGCTTTCAAAAATAGACATGTTAATAGATTAGATTTATCAATTAACTAAATGCAAAGTAAGTGAACATAAGAAAAATCTACATCAAATCCATATTTTGGTGTGACAACCCTTTGCCTTCAAAACAGCATCAATTCTTCTAGGTACACTTGCACAGTCAGGGATTTTGTAGGCACATAGTCAGGTGGTTGATTAAACAATTATACCAAACAGGTGCAAATGATTATTAATTCAGTATGTAGGCTGAAACACAATCATTAACTGAAACAGAAACAGCTGTGTAGGAGGAATAAAACTGGGTGAGGAACAGCCAAACTCAGCTAACAAGGTGAGGTTGCTGAAGACAGTTTACTGTCAAAAGTCATACACCATGGCAAGACTGAGCACAGCAACAAGACACAAGGTAGTTATACTGCATCAGCAAGGTCTCTCCCAGGCAGAAATTTCAAGGCAGACAGGGGTTTCCAGATGTGCTGTCCAAGCTCTTTTGAAGAAGCACAAAGAAACGGGCAACGTTGAGGACCATTGGCGCAGTGGTCGGCCAAGAAAACTTACTGCAGCAGATGAAAGACACATCATGCTTACTTCCCTTCGCAATCGGAAGATGTCCAGCAATGCCATCGGCTCAGAATTGTCAGAAAACAGTGGGACCCTGGTCCACCCATGTACTGTCCGGAGAAGTCTGGTCAGAAGTGGCCTTCATGGAATACTTGCGGCCAAAAAGCCATACCTCTGACGTGGAAACAAGGTCAAGCGACTCAACTTTGCACGAAAACACAGTAACTGGGTTGCAGAAAAATGGCAGCAGGTGCTCTGGACTGATGAGTCAAAATTTGAAATATTTGGCTGTAGCAGAAGGCAGTTTGTTCGTAGAAGGGCTGGACAGCGGTACACGAATGAGTGTCTGCAGGCAACAGTGAAGCATGGTGGAGGTTCCTTGCAAGTTTGGGGCTGAATTTCTGCAAATTGAGTTGGGGATTTGGTCAGAATTAATGGTCTCCTCAAAGCTGAAAAGTACAAGCAGATACTTATCCATCATGCAATACCATCAGGGAGGCATCTGATTGGCCCCAAATTTATTCTGCAGCATGACAACGACCCCAAACATACAGCGAAAGTAATTAAGAACTATCTTCAGCGTAAAGAAGAACAAGGAGTCCTGGAAGTGAAGGTTTGGCCCCCACAGAGCCCTGATCTCAACATCATTGAGTCTGTCTGGGATTACATGAAGAGAGAGAAGCAACTGAGGCTGCCTAAATCCACAGAAGAACTGTCGTTAGTTCTCCAAGATGTTTGGGCCAACCTACCTGCCGAGTTTCTTCAAAAACTGTGTGCAAGTGTACCTAGAAAAATTGATGCTGTTTTGAAGGCAAAGGGTAGTCACACCAAATATTGATTTGATGTAGATTTTTCTTCTGTTCACTCACTTTGCATTTTGTTAATTGATAAATATAACCTATTAACATGTCTATTGTTGAAAGCATTCTTACTTTACAGCATTTTTTCACACCTGACTAAAACTTTTGCACAGTACTGTATATATATATATATATATATATATATATATATATATATATATATATATATATATATATATATATATATACAGTGCCTTGCAAAAGTATTCAGACCCCTGACCAATTCTCTCATATTACCGAATTACAAATGGTACATTGAAATTTCGTTCTGTTCGATATTTTATTTTAAAACACTGAAACTCAAAATCAATTATTGTAAGGTGACATTGGTTTTATGTTGGGAAATATTTTTAAGAAAAATAAAAAAAACTGAAATATCTTGCTTGCATAAGTATTTAAACCCCACACATTAATATTTGGTAGAGCCACCTTTCGCTGCAATAACAGATTTAAGTCTTTTGGGGTAAGTATGTACCCCATTCTTCTTGGCAGATTTGCTCCAGGTTGTTCAGGTTGGTTGGACGACGCTTGTGGACCGCAATTTTCAAATAGTGCCACAGATTCTCAGTGGGATTGAGATCAGGACTTTGACTGGGCCACTGTAGGACATTCACCTTTTTGTTCTTGAGCCACTCCAATGTTGCTTTGGCCTTGTGCTTGGCATCATTGTTCTGCTGAAAGGTGAATTTCCTCCCAAGCTTCAGTTTTCTAGCGGACTGAAGCAGATTCTGTTGCAGTATTTTCCTGTATTTTGCTCCATCCATTCTTCTTTCAATTGTAACAAGATGCCCAGTCCCTGCTGATGAGAAGCATCCCCACAGCATGATGCTGCCACCACCATACTTCACTGTAGGGATGGTGTGTCTTGAGGCATGGGCAATGTTAGGTTTGAGCCACACATAGCGCTTTGAGTTTTGGCCAAAAAGCTCTATCTTGGTCTCATCTGACCACAAAACCATTTCCCACATCGCAGCTGGGTCACTCTCATGCTTTCTGGCAAACTCCAGACGTGCTTTTTGAGTAACGGCTTCTTTCTTGCCACCCTCCCATACAGGCCAGTGTTATGCAGAGCTCTTGATATGGCTGACTGGTGCACCATTACTCCACTCCCAGCCACTGAACTCTGTAGCTCCTTCAAAGTAATTGTTGGCCTCTCTGTGGCTTCTCTCACAAGTCTCCTTCTTGTTTGAGTGCTGAGTTTTGAGGGACGGCCTTTTCTTGGCAGTGCCTGGGTGGTGTGATGCAGTTTTTACTTCCCGATTATTGATCCAACTGTGCTCACTGGGATATCCAAACATTTGGATATTATTTTGTACCCTTTCCCTAATCTATGCATTTGTGTTACTTTATTTCTAACTTCTGTAGAATGCTCTTTGGTCTTCATTTTCCTTCAGATTCACGGCCTTATCAATGATCCTTCAACAGTGGGGTTTTTATCCAGAAAATGTGACAGCAACTTTAATGGTTCACAGGTGGAGGCCAATGGTGAGATAATTGTATCCTCTTTAGGGCAATTTCTTTCATCGGTCCAAACTGGGAGCTTCCACAGCACAGGGGTTGAATACTTATGCAAGCAAGATATTTCAGTTTTTTATTTTTCTTAAAAATATTTCCCACCATAAAACCAATGTCACCTTACAATAACTGATTCTGAGTTTCAGTGTTTAAAAATAAAATATCAAACAGAACGAAATTTCAATGTACCATTTGTAATTCGGTAATATGAGAGAATTGAGAAGACAGAGAAGACAAACACATCCTGTCCTCCTCCTGCTGTCATCAGGCCGCTTCTTTTCACTCTGCAGGCCCACCATGCAACCAACCCAGAGATACAGCGTCAGAGGACAACACAGATCTGTGCAGCTTACAGGGAAGCCCACATGCACCCGGCCAGTCTACAGGGGTCGCTGGTGCGCGATGAGCCGAGGACACCCTGGCCAACCTAAGCCCCCCCGGGCGGCGCTCGGCCAATTGTGCGTCGCCCCCTGGGAACTCCCATCCACGGTCGGCAGTGGAATAGCCTGGACTCGGACTGGCAACCTCCAGGCTATAAGGTGCATCCTGCACTCCACACGGAGTGCCTTTACCAGAGGCCCCAGTCGAGAGCCCCTGCTGCTGCATTATTAAGGATGCCCGACTGCTTTTACCTTCATCAATGTCTGGAGGCAGGCCACCAACAAACACCTTCCTTGAAAAGCGCTCAATGCGCTCGCCGTTCTGGTGGGGGTAACAGCTGTGGGAGTTCACCTGATCGCTGTGCCCATCATCCAGTAGCCCATCGTCTATAGGGAACAGAGATGAGCGCCCTGGGAAACAAATTGAGAACAGGTCAGAATTCTTGAACTGAGCATTTCAGCATGGAAGGTCAGATTCCTCAACATATTCTGGATTTCAAAGATATCCCAGTACATTAGCCAGAACTTATATTATGGCCAAATACAGGAGTCTGTTAACCTACCACTCACCTATAATATTCAGTCAAATCCGAACCTAACTTAAATCCTGCTTACATAACTTTTTATAACTTTGGATTCAGGCCACAAAAGAAGCGGACATTCTGCCACCTTATTCAACCTCAAACTCTCAAAAACACTCAATAAAAAGGAAACTAATGAGTTTATGCGGCTTTATGAAATAGTTTCCCACTGTACATTCAGTTAATCCAGAACAAGAAAATAAACAATGCAAAAAGCTAGCAAGACCGCAGGAAAAAAAAAAAAAAAAAAAAAAAAACCCCCCCCCCCAGCTGTATATAATATACATATTTAAAAAGGTACACATCTTTTGTGAATACAGCATAATTACTAATGATTTATATCCTTTTAGTTATGTACTGGTAAAAGTTAAGTACTGTAATATATATTTCCACCCCCTTAATTAGCTTTAGTTTCTTTTAAATTGGTCTGCAGGTATGGTAATCGCTCAATGCTTTATCATTAACCTCTCCTACCATTTTGGTAAAGCAGAATGGTACAGCATTTGGTAATTAAACAGAAAACCATTCTCAATCAATGAATTAATGGCAGTCACAACATTGATCAGTAGCAGTCCAACCACTGGGGTTAAATATGCTGAACCAAATAGCAAAACACAGAAGTGAGTTACCTCGTCTTCTCCCATAACTCCTTGCTGCATGTAAACAAAGAACAAAGTGGTTTTATAAGTGTGAAAACCAAGAAAACAAATTTAAAAAGAAACAATACTGTGCTGGCTCTCTTGTGGTCTCTGGTAGTTGAATGAGTTGAAAAACAATTCTGCATAACATATTTACTTGAAACAAACTATTTAAGGCTGTGTGTATTATACTGTATATAGTCACCCTCCACTAACAATTTCTGTTTAAAGCTAGAATGAATAATCTGTCCTTTTGTGACTACTGTATATATTCTCAATTTTTTAAGTTTTATTTTTCTTAAGCAAAAATAAATAAATTTAATACTCCCACTTTTAGTCCACAAAACAGCTTATTTCCTGGACATACTGTATCCATCTAAAAAAAACCACATTGAGTATTCATTTTTGTAAGCAAGCAATATCTTCGCAGTTTGGTACTTGACTCAACTCTCCTTTCTAGTTTTCTAGCTGTCAAACTCAAGAGTAAAACATGCAAACAAAGAGTCCTAGTAATGTAGCAGGATATGCTTAAGAGTAGAAATACATTTTTATCATAAGAGCCTTTTACACCACCGGTTATTGAGATGAAGAATAAAGCTGTAACCCTTGACCTTCCTTTAGAGGACATGAGCTTGGAGGCTGGTAGAGCACGAATACAGCAGGCTGTCTCCTGCAACAGCCGCCTCCCCCAACTGCTAATGAAATCAATCTTTATTTCTTTACTTGCTATGTCAATTGTGACTTAAATGGTCACATGGGCAACACTGCCTTTGCAGGCAAGACTGCAATGCAAAGCCTAATCTTTTCAAATGATATACCGTTTCAACTTATTTCACTATCTTCACTTAAGTAATGCCGACAGAATGTGTATGACATATTTAAACCTGAGGATGTAGTGTACAGGTTTAACTCAATATAAAACACCTTTAATGAACCTTTCTTGAAACATGCCTTTTATCAGCAACATGGACTAGTAATCCTTAATTAAAAGCAAGCGTCCAAAGCTTTTGAATTTAAAGCATTTAGATCCTAAGGCCCTTTCACACTGGCATGATCTATCCGGGTCAGAATCCACTGATCATAAGTATTGTCATTGTAGAGCTGACAGTAGATGTCACTACTGATTGTAACCAGAGTGATGATTGTATATAGGTGTATATAGTTTTGTGAAGATGTAAAAAAACATTTCTAAAAAGAGTGAAAAGGGAGGGCAGCAAAATTGCATTTGCCTAGGACGACAAAAATGCTTGCGCCGGCCCTGCCGTTGTCATGCAGGTCGAGTACGTGATTTCACACTGCTTTTGATAAAGCAGGGTTGACCTGGGTGACAGACGCAAGTGCAAAATACACGTATCAATGCCCCGGAAGCAGCTTGTTACGGACGCTTCCATCCAACCTTCTCTGGACTGAACCGTTGGCCCAAATCTGGCTCATGCTGTGTCTCAATCAAATAAAATCTAGCTAAGCAGAATAAACAGAAATGTTCCTTGTGGAATTTCATCGGCCATCATGCATTGTGTCTCACTGAACTCAGGTCAAAGCGCTTCAACCCACATCCTGAGGTGGGTCGCTCGGATCCGGGTACGACCCAGGCACATGGTAGAAGTGCCAGAGTGAAAGGGGCTCTAGTTTATTGAGGTGCAGCACAGGGTTCCCATGGCAACTGTGTTAGTTTCCTTTGAGATACAAACCCCCAAAGAAAGTGAGAGAACATACATCAAAAATATGTTTATGAAGTATAACAAAGCAAAAAACTGTAAGTATATACAGTACTGTAAGTGTATACTGTAAACTGCAGTTAAATTGCTAACAGGGTATCTTACTTACTGAACTGGTGGCCCATAAGACTAAGTGTTCAAACTATTGAGTTTGAAGTTACTGTGGTAACAGGGGAACCTGGTAACCCGCTAGAAGTAATGTGACCAAGTGGGGATAATAAAGCTGCTTTATAGTGTCACCAGGAGAGAAGCTCAGTAGTTAAGCTATTCACAATAAGGACTGTTTACAATATGACTACTAAGGGTACATTACAGAATGTCCTGAAGAAGTACAAAAAATAAATAAATAATAATAATAATATTATTATTATTATTATTATTATTATTATTATTATTATTATTATTATTTTATTATTATTATTATTATTAGCAGTTGTTGTAAATCTACAAATATTGTAGATAAAGTTTGGGCAATACCGGCACTATATGCTGTACTGAATATTACTGAACAGACAACAAGCACTTTGAGGGGCACATAAATTGGATGTTAAAAAGAGTTTTGAAGCAATGTAAACAATTTTTGGTTGGTTCAAACAAGCTCTTTCAGGGAATACTAAGAATGCTGCTGTACAAGGTTTTTTTTCTGTCATGTGTTTTGTTATTGTAAAGCTACTATCAGTCAGCAAGATAAACTGTTAAATGTTAAATCTGACACACCACAGTGTAACATCAAAAAAAAATTCTGAATAGCTGAATTCACAGATATCGACAAGTCGACAATGAAATGAATGGAGGTGAACCGCCTGCAGCAAAATTGAAACATAATACAATGTTGGCTGGATGATACTTTTAGTGTTTCATTTTTAAATAACAAAGAGTAAAATGCTCACCTCCAACTGTTAATAAAAAAATATCGCATCACCCTATTTCCTATCATGTTGTAAAGTATCATGATGCATATATCATATATATAACACGGCTTGGAAAAATAACAACCTCTGATTGGTTAAACAGCATCACATGACCGTATATATATATATATATATATATATATATATATATATATATATATATATATATATATATATATATATATATATACATATAATACTATATAGCACAGCTTCACATACTCCAAAGCTTGCATACTAATGAGCCGTTCCACACTGAATAAATCACTATGCACCACTATGTTCTAAATTCTATTTTATTTGTTATTAATTACAAAACCGCAGCCAAAATGAGACCTATTTCCTTTAATATATTTTGGGATAAAACTCCAAATAACTGGTACAACACCTGAGTGAAGACAGCAGCCCATCTGAAAAAAATTAAAAAATAAAGTTTCACTGTCCATCAGATCAACAGTACGAAGGTCACTCTTGAAATCAGGACTTAAAGGATGTGTTGCAGTAAGAATACCTCCGTTAAGAAAGGGGGACAAGACTAAAAGGCTAAAATATGCACAAGAACACAGAAATTGGACTATGGAACAATGGTCAAAGGTGTTTTGGACTGCTGATGAATGGACAACGACACCTATGCCTTTTGTCAGCTCTGTTGTCAATTCAATGCTTGTTTTCTTTCTATTCCTTAAGGCTATTATCTTCAAGTATTGCTCATCCTTGTTAGACAGCTTTTTGGGTCTTCCAGTCCTGGGTTTGTCAATTACAGATGATGTTTCTCTGTACTTGTTGATTATGCTTTGGATACCACACCTTGAAAATCGAAGGATGCAAGCTATTTCACTCAATGTTTTTCCTTCTTTATGAAAGTCCAGGTTGTTATAATAGTAGAAAAAACTAGTGGAGGCTTTGAGTAAATTGTTGATGGTCATAATGCAACAGAGTAGAAAAATGCAACACACTTTTGCACAGCATTGTGTGTGTGTGTGTGTAAAAATAAATCAAACATCAGAACAAAACATACAGAACTACAGGTACCTCAACAACAAATCCCATCAAGGGTATAACTGTAGAATCTAAAACCAATGTTGTGGCTAGAGAGGTTTGCTATAACTGTAATGCATTTGGTGACATTGCACATGGAAGAACAATTAGCTTCAGGCTCATCAATGAGATTGAATCACACATGTTGTGAGAAACCCATCCTTTCCCATGACACCAGATTGATTTGATTCTGGCCTTTTTACTGCGCTGATGTAATGGAGTGAGTCAAAACGCCTTTGCTGCAGAGCTATGAAGAAGAAAAAAAAAAAAACAGCTGCTGCCTTTTGCAGTCTGTCATCCTACAGAAATGAACAATACAAGATCTGCAAAAGGACTTTATTGTAGTGCAAGCTCACTGTATGTTTCCAGAATCGAATAGTCAGTAAAGTGCTGATGCTGTCTATATAAGAAGCTTATTCTTTTTTTTTTTTTTTTTGGTTAACAAACTTGGTTACCATTTTTTGGTTAACAAATGATTCAAGTAGTATTTAGATGTTTTGCATAAACAGACATACATATAAACACAAACATGTATATTTAATCTACATGAGACATGTTCTTTGTTTAAAGGAGATATAATGTAGTGGATGTATTAAACCATCCACCATCAGGGTTTTAATACATATTTGGTCCTGCTAACAGCTGCAGCCATTAATGTCACAAAGCAGAACATGCTCTTTAATCCAAAATAGAAACTAATAAAATCTCAGTCATCTACAGTATTCTTTTCTTTATTATCAGTGGTAAAGTCATAATAATAATAATAATAATAATAATAATAATAATAATAATAATAATAATAAAAGATATTGCTGCTCTAGAAAGAGTGCAAAGAAGAGCGACCAGAATTATTCCAGGCTTAAAAGGCATGTCATATGCAGACAGCCTAAAAGAATTGAATCTGTTCAGTCTTGAACAAAGAACACTACGCGGCGACCTAATTCAAGCATTCAAAATTCTAAAACAATGTCGACCCAAGGGACTTTTTCGACCTGAAAAAAGAAACAAGGACCAGGGTTCACAAATGGAGATTAGACAAAGGCGCATTCAGAACAGAAAATAGGAGGCACTTTTTTACACAGAGAATCGTGAGGGTCTGGAATCAACTCCCCAGTAATGTTGTTGAAGCTGACACCCTGGGATCCTTCAAGAAGCTGCTTGATGAGATTCTGGGATCAATAAGCTACTAACAACCAAACGAGCAAGATGGGGCAAATGGCCTCCTCTCGTTTGTAAACCTTCTTATGTTCTTAATAATAATAATAATAATAATAATAATAATAATATAATAATAATAATAATAATAATAAATTACCATTCAGCATAAGAAGATTGTCAGTCGCAGGATGTGGGTATCCCATTCGGCCTAAAAATATATAAAAAAAAGGTGTATGAATACATCCATCTCTACATTTTGTGAAGGACAACATATGTACAAGGTGTTCATTTAAGCATTCTGTTTACATGAACAGTCTGGAAGTTTGTAGGCAGGCCCACAGCAGCAGACAGAGATAGGCCCCTCGCTTTGTCTTACATATAGTAGGTTTGTGAGGGATGGTGGTGGTGGGGGGTAGGGGCAGAACAGTGGCTGTCACAATCAGTGATATCAGTAATTTGTGCTCTAATCTCAAAGGGAGAGCTTTTCATTGCAAATGGGCCTGCTTTACTAATCTGTGGCATTACCAAAATTACTTTTCCTTGGATGAGCAGTTAATGCAGCTACTGTAGTTTACAACCAGACTATTTTATTTTTATTTGCAGAGCTTTTAGGACCTTTATAATCACACTTATTCGTCTACAATGCATGTTCTTTGTGAGATAGTGGGGTAGATGTATAGGATGGGCCAGTCGCAGCACAAACATACTGCAATTTGCATTTTCATTGCGACAATTCGCAAAGTATGCATTTTGTCGTATGTACTAAGAGAAAATATGTTAATGAAGAGAGCCGCAATATAATAATTAAAATATTGCAACATTTTTTCGGATAAATAATAAAAGTCAGTTTATTCCCATCAGATTATATATTGGGTCCCCCACATTCAACCCCAAATAAAAAATGTGTTTCTATCAAAAAGCTTTTCATAATCACACAGTAGCCCCTCGCTGAACCGGACATGTTTGTCTGACATAAGGAAGTGTCGGGATTAAAAAAATACAATAAAGTTGCACACATATATCTATAGTGCTCAATGTATTTTAAATGTATAAATCATTGCGCTGAAATAACACTAATGTGTTTCTGCTGCATTGTACACACAGGTATACAATGCGAATAAAAGGTTATTTTAAATTGACCACTGCAGGGATAGCATGGCTTCTCTGGGGGACAGGCTCCAGGTCATCTTTTAAATCAGACAGCAGCTCAAGGATTATGTGGCTGCCGAGCCTGGGCCTGTGCTTAATTTGGTCATTTAAATCTAAGAGGATAATACGGGTACGAAATACCCTTTATCTTCTCATCCTACAAATAACTCGCTCTTGCTGAAAACGTCTCCTCCTTATAGCAATCACAGCAGCCATGGTTAGGGGATAGTGTTTTTCATACTGCCTTTTAAAGGTTTGCTAATTATGACTGTTTAAAATGTGCTTTCAAAAGTTCTTAACAAATTGATGCAATTGTAAGTATCGCAATTGCCGTAAGATTTAGTAAACCTCATTATAATATTTGAAAACCCCGATTTGCATCTCGACCCGCTTTTTGCAAATTTATGCAGGTTTGCCCATAATTACATATTCTTCTAAGGTTGAACAGCAAACAAACAAACAAAAACTGCTGCCGCAAAGCATTCCCTAAAAAATCGCTAATAGCATTGGGCTTGTTTAGTACATTTCACCCTAGTCTTCCAACTTGTTTGCAACTGGTTTGCGATTATTGCAACAGACGCAACACTTTAAAAAATCTACCCCACTGTTTCATATTATATTACTTTGTTTTTAGTAGTCAGTAGCTCCTTTGTTACAGTGGAGCATATTCAGAGTCTGTAAAACCTGTTCTGCACTCTGCAAAAAAATAATTAGATAACAAATAATCAACCATAATCCTCTTGAAATGCAGTTGATCCAGGTTAAATCTTGATTAAAAAGTACAAATGAAAATAAAATAAAGAAGAAGCTGTTTTTAGTATTGTATTTAGAAAATGGTGCCCTTGACCTGAGAGAGGCAGGGATGAATTTCTTAACCCTAATTCCTTAGCTATGAGACCTGCGACGCAATGCACTTTGGAATCTACTCAGATAGGATAAAGCAACTCTTTTCTAGAACAGAAATTATTTTAATAGTACATCCAAATCCCCAGAAGCTTCTCTTCTGTTTAGGTCACCGTTTATCACACAAACACACACACACAGATTAAGTAAATCCCACAAGTATCAAAAGTAAATACATACTGTCACTGCTGTAAACGTGTAAGTAAGTTTGCACTGACAGTAAAACAGTGTAGACCACAAAAACAATCATTATTTTAGGTCATGCAGCTTGAAGCAAACAAACAAATGTACTTCTAACAAGGAGGCAAGCCTGATAGCAAACGACACAGAACTGAAGTTTGGGACTCATTCAAAGGCTCACCATAGCACAGTAGGCTAATCTAATTTACTATGCATGTTTAAGTCTGGTTTGATTAACCAACCATTACCACAGTATCTTCAACACTGTCATAAGCACATCAAATATCTCTGCACGACTACTCATGAAACCACTTTTTTTTTTTTTTATAATTCCATACCGGATTGTCACAGCTGCAGTTTGATGCCTATGGCACAAAGGCAAATCAAATGTACACATAATTAGGCAGGTTTTCGTCCTAGGAATGGAACACATTCAGGTTTGGGAGTCGCACGAGAAGAAGAAAGAAAAATCAAATCAATTTAAACAGGGCTGCATTCACTCTGTTTCATATAGTAAATGATTCATGGGTATCCTTTAGACTGATACAAATTATAATTGTGTCTGATTATTTACAAAAACAAAACTAAGTTTCACAGCACTTTGCCGACATAGAAAAACTGAGCTATTTGATCTCAGTAAAAATTGACTGCCAACTTAGAGAGACATTGGAATTGCAGGCTCTGATAGTACTCTAATAGGTTTCTTTCCACTGCTGGCTTATGTTGCAATAAAAAAGGACCAGAAATAAAATGCTTAGTCACTCTGCAGGCTGCATGAGCAGCCAAACACATGCTTCCCATTCCAATAACTTTTTTTTCTTACACTGCAGCACTGCATAAAAGCTGCACTGTTTTAGGACATTTAAATGGTAATGCTAAAGAACTGCTTGTAAACATTTTTCTTGCTGGAAGCTTTGTGCTTAAATGTGACTTTCACTTAATGTCATTATCATCCAAGTAAACTGTTAGCTGTCTTTTATTAGCATGCAGACTGTAAAGATTTATATTTATCATACATATACGAAGAACTAACACTAACTGTATGCATGGGGAAACTAACTTCTTACAATACACATGATGGTCACCAATGATTTCAGCATTTTTCAGTCTAACCTGCTTATGTAAATATTTGGTCCAATAGTTAATGTGGTTTTCTTTACTACATTTATGTTATTAAAGGAGTGCTAACTAAGGCTTTAAAATCAGAATTATCGCTCCACCAATTCAAAGTTGAATTAAATAGTATACATATTTTAAAACTATGGTTATCGCACTTTTTTTTTTAAAATCAAGAATTCAAAAAGCTATGTATGAAATTAAAGTTATATTGGAATCATGATGTGTTAAGATGACTGAGCAGAAGGCATACAAGGTCACAGAGTAACCCCCCCCAAGTTCACTTCACCCATCCCAGACAAGGGGACAGCAATGCCTATTGAGACACAAGTACCAATTGTAAAAGGGCTACTCTGTATACATACATTTCAAATAGCATTTGCTTAGTACACTGCTGGTCTTTCTTTTTACTTAATGAGTCAATTCACTTACACTACAAAGTTGGCATAACATAAATATTTCCCTGCCTTCAAGCAGGAAAGCATTACTTCCATTATTCCACTGCGGCAAAAAATGCCTACATGGAAGCACACCATGGTCCGAGTTTGCATACTATTACCATTCAGTTTCCAAATATTGCAATAATGACATCTGATACCAAAAATGGACATTTGTATAGTATGAATAACCTGTACTATGAAATAGTAAACTACAGTATTTAATGACCTTAAAAGCTATATTCTCTGTAAATAACAATATTAACTGCAGTCCTGCTTGTAAAACACTTGGTAAAACTGAATAATCTAATGAAAATGCAGATAATTAATAGAGTATACTGCTTTCAGTAAACATAATACTCCATGTACATTCCTGGAGCAGTTTGTTTTATATAACAAGTACAATGTGAAGAAAAGAAAGTATGTTTAAACTAAGTTGAACAGAAGGATTCTGGGAATCCACATCCACATAGCAACACAGTGTAACCTGGAATAGTGCAATTCAGACATTCATTACAGTTTTGGATTTAAATTAATGCAATATAAATTCTGAACTGAGATTCAGTAAACAAAAATAAACACTGTCATGTTCCACACTTCTTGTATGTATAATTTTTAATTATTTAAGAACATGGCCCTTCAAAATCAAAATCTACAGCCACACGATGCAGAATTGGTGGTTCTTTTACCAGAGACAGACGCATTGGTTTTCAACAGTAGCTCCTTACCCTTCAGTGGATCATGTTCTGCTCTCATTATATCAATAAGCGAGTTTTCCAGGGAGTGCATGTTCAAGCTGTCGTACATTCTAGTGCGATCCTGTATCAAAGAAAATAAATCAAAATAAAGATAAGCAGGGCAGTCAACATAATTACCAACATTATTAACTGCAAGTGGCCTTTAAGTTGTTGGAAAATGAACAGGTTTCAATATACAGTAATTGCCCATAGATGTGGCTACATCTGCTATTCTTGTAAACTCAGACATATAGCAGCTTTTATTGAAGACACCATCTAAAGTTAATTGTAAAATGAATCACCAACAGTGCTGGGAATAGCACATTGAGGCACATCTCTGTTTAGTTACATTACGAGTATTTATAACAATATCAGTAGCTTCTACTGTAGAGAAGCTACATACACATTGTACACTCTATGAAGATAGAAATACAGTATATACTAGTAGCAGAAGAATGTGCTGCACATTTTGTATCTAAACCAGCATGGGCTTTTTTGGTCCTCCTATTTCACATATACTGGTGGACAGTACTACTATGAAAGGATAGTGTCAGGAATGAGACAGCCAGGGAAGGCTGCAGTTCAAGCGCTAAAGCGCATATTTATTAAACAGAAAAACAAACAAACTTGCAAGAGGGCCAAACTAAAGATTCAAACAAAACAATACTGTATCCAAACACTGTTGTCAGGCTGGGCAATCACCATCAAACAAAACAATTTAACTCACACACACACACACACACAGACACACACACAGACACACAGACACACATACACACACACACACACACACACACACACACACACACACACACACACACACACACGTTTGCATTCATTGACTCACTATATTTACTATTTTTAATTCAGTCAGACAAAACTCCGCACAGGGTGAAAGTCAACAACAAACTAAATATTTTGACAGTTCTTTTTTTTACATATTTAAAATATGCAAAAGTATTCAAACCCTAGCACAGTTTTCACATGTTGTTGCTTTAAAGCTTGCAGTCATGACACATTGAAGTAGGAATTAATATGTGTTATATACAGCACCTACTCCACACATTCAAAGCAAAAACAAAAATGAATATGAAACAAAAATGGAAAAGTCATGATTGCATAAGTATTCAAACCCTTTGCTGTGGCAAACCTAAATTAATTCAGGTGCACAAAATGACCTTAACGAGCCACAAAATTAGTTCAATGACACCTGTCTCTGTGAGGTCCCTTGGTCAGGTAATGAATTTCAAACAAAGACTCAACCATGAAGACCAAGGAGCTTTCAATGTAAGTTAGGGATAAAGTCATTGAAAAGCACAGATGAGGAGAAGGGTACAAATAAATATTGAAGTATCTGAATATCCCTGTGAGCACAGTCTACTCAACCATCAAGAAATGGAAGGTGCATTGTACCACCCAAACACTGCCTAGATCAGGCCGTCCCTCCAAACTGAGCAGCCGGGCAAGGAGGAAACTGGTTGAGGGATGCCACTGTGAGGCCAATGACAACTTTGACAACTCACAGGAAAGTCTCAAAGTCTGCATGGAGTTTGCAACAAAGCACCTGAGTGATCCTGCAAAAATGTGGCAAAAGGTGTTGTGGTCAGACGAGACAAAATTGAAACTTTTTGGTCTAAATGCCAAGCGTTACGTTTGGTGCAGATCCAACACAGAACATCTCCCAATCAACACCATCCCTACAGTCAACCATGGTGGTGGCAGCTTTATGCTATGGGGATGCTTCTCCTCAGCAGGGATTGGAAGGCGTGTTAGGATTCAAGGAAAAATGGATGGAGCAAAGTACAGGCACATACTAGAGGAAAACCTGTTTCAGTCTGCTAAAGACTTAAAACTGGGGCAAAAATTCACCTTTCAGTAGGACAATGATCCAAAGCACAAGGCCAAAACTACACTGGAGTAGCTTAGGAATAAGAAAGTGAATGTCCTTGAGTGGTTCAGTCAAAGTCCTGACTTGAATCCTATTGAGAATCTGTGGAAAGACTTGAAAACTGCGGTCCATAAGCGATCCCCAAGCAACTTGAGAGAGCTTGAGCAAATCTGAGCCAAAGGTGCTTCCATCAAATATTGAGTTGATGGGTCTGAATACTTATGCAATCAACAGATTTCAGTTTTTTCTCTTTAGTTTTTGCTGACATTTACTGTAACCCTTAGAAGTCTTCAGTTTGAAGGAAGGGTAGGAAGGGTCTGAATACGTTTGCAAGATGCTGTATTTAGTTCTTAAAAAGGTGTTTTACAAAGTGGGTCCGTCCCCACAACGTCGTTTTTTCAGGAGTTACTATCTTTGTGGGGACATCTTCTCAAAAGTTGTCTTCACTTTGATAGTAATAAAACGGCAATGTTATAGGTTAACAAACGTCTTTATTTCCTGTTACTTTCTTGAGTCACTCCACGAGTGGTGCTTACAAAGTACATAACAGTGTATATAGCTCTACAACAGGACCCAGCTAATGTTTATGTGGCAGGACCTTTACTCAGGGCCTCTGTGGCTCACCTGAATGTTACTTCAATTTTGCAGTGTTGCTGGGGCCTCCGGCGGGCCAGCAGTGGGCCTGTAGTGAACCAGCCACGTGTATTCAATTCTGAATGAAGACGTTGAATACAGGAATTCCATTAAAAAGGAAATACGCCAAAAGACATGTTTAATCAAACAACTGACATTAAATCGTCTTAAATGCCCAAGGAATGCTGTACTGAATCTGTGTTAGCATTCAGTCACAGTATTTTTGCAAAGAATCTGTAAATTGCCTTAGCTTTTATATCATGCAGATAACAAAGGAACTGACATTTTGGCATACATGTCATGTGCATCGCTGGAAGGGAAAAACCTGTCATAAAGAGTTAAGAGAATCTGCAGGGCTTGTGCTTACTTGTGCATCCTGCATCCATAAGTACATTTCTTAATCTAAAGTGGACAGCCAGATAGCAAAGTTTTGGGTCTTTTGTTTTAATTTTTTTTTGCGACTGTTGTAACACATTTCCTTTAAACAACTAAGAACCAGCATCTGGAACAATCAATGGTATGTATGCTTCATATGTATTCTCAGATCTTACTGTATTTATATTTTTACTTCCACCAACAATGGCATGCAACCCACTGTTGTTAAAAGCTAATAAAAGAACAACGACAACTGGGGGAGGCTGCTTGAGTGGGTCCATAAAGCAATCTCACATTTGATGCTCAGACGATTTCAAGATTGTGATTCACAAACATAGACAAGCAGATTGTTGGTATATCTTTATTCTGTCTGCACTTACAGTACAAGCCTGTGGATTTAGGTCACCAATAGCATCAATCTGAATAAGGGATTCCCAGTAGCCTTAAGCCTGTCCATGTAAAGTTGAATTAAATTTGAAATGTGTTTGATCAACAGAGGTAAATATCAACAGAGGTAAAAATCGCAAATTACCTGACCTTGTCTTTGCCGTTTAGAAGTAAATATTGTGATGTCACCTAAGGGAAAAAGCGACGGATGCCAAAGAAATCAATACAAGCCCTTACACAGCATCACAATGCTGTGACCTTTTTATTGTCAGTTTCACTTTGTTAATTTTATAGACAAGACAAGGGCCAGTACTTCCAATGTATTCATATAATGGTGGGATTATTATATTGCATGTCCAATCAAGCTCTCAAAATATAGTGTAAGTGTGACATCTGTATGGATACCACCATTGTCCAGTCACAAGGGATATTCTACCCAGCGGGGCATAATTATTGTACTAGCTGCCTTGAAAGCTGAATGGGAGCTCTGTTATCACCGAGTTACACCACTTTACTGCAGTGATTCATAGGCTAATCCCATTATCACGAGATTGTTAACTTGAAGTGGCAACAACAAAAAAAAAAGCCTTCAATGAGAGGCAAATGGTATAGTTCTCATGCTTGAGAACATTTTTATAATATAAATATTTCTGGTTTCTCTCTAACCTAGTAAAAGTAACTTCTGATTATAATTGTTATAAAAGCAGTCACTTCTTACTGTTTAAATATACTAAAGATAATATCACTTAAACAAATAAGGGGTACAGATTTTTGCCACAATTATTACGGAAATAATTTTAAGACTGAAAAAAGCTGGTAGGATGTCCTGAAGGATAATGAATTAAAACTGGTGAGTTTAGAAAGTCAGTTAAATGAGAGTTACCCATTCCTGATCAGATGACAACTCTTAACCATAACTTTGCTGCTAAGAATGCAAGAAGGTACATGTCAAGTCAAGACTAAAAACACACTTTTATAAAATGGCTTTCTTATCTTAGTGGGTTTTAATGTAACTTTAAAATTGCTGCTTTTGTATTATTTTATTTAAATCTGTTATTTAAATGGTCTGACTGTGGCAGCTGTATGTGACTTGCTATATAAAAGTATTGTGTTTTGTTCTTTTTTCTGCACTGTACGGTACAGTCCTTTACGATACTTTTGTATAAAAATGCTATAAAAATGCAATAAATAAATAAATAAATAAATAAATAAATAAAATAAAATACATGTGTCTTTCATTTACACTGTTTCTTATCACAAAATCATGCCTATGTATCTATTATGATTTTTTAGCCGACTTGTTTTTCCATTCCCAGCCCACACCCTGACTTTCTTTCCTGTGAAGCTGTATATAAAGCCTTTGAAAAGCCAGCGTGCAATTGGCAGGCCATCCACTTTTAAGCAGCAGCAAGCTTTCTTTTTCTGGAGTGCAAACCTGACTGCAGAAAACAGGGGCGATTTAGACATGCAGGGACCACACTGAGTGCTTGCTGCTAAAGAATACGGGGAGATGAGGAGTATTTGTTGACGACAAAATGGTTTTAGTTCCACTTTAATCAGCCTGGCATCAAAAAGGCTGATATTGAATATGCCTGAAGAAGTCTCCAATGTTCTTGAATAACATTATTGACAAGGATTTGTTGGTGGTGAAAAATAAAAGCCTTTTTAGTTTAAAAAAGAACATGTATTGTACCACATAAGCCATGATCAGATGAGTGTGATCAGACCTGGGGTCAATTACAATTGTAATTGTATCATTTGTAATTGCAATTAAAATGTAAAACCTGACACAAATACACAAGCACTGGCAACCATTCACGAACCTCTGCTGAAACCAGCGCACTTAGAAGAAAAATGCTGAAAAGTTCTTATTAAGTTTTAAATGCAAATTATCTCAGTTCAAGCATCAACAAATCTGGTAAACAGAAATGGACTGCACCTTTAAGAGCTTCAGCTTGAAATACCTTGCCCTTTTATGGAAAGGCTAGAGATTCGGCATTGTATGGGCAGAGTAACGAAAGTCTTCCTGAAACAGCCTGCACAAATATACCAAGAGAGCGGCCTGTAAAAGCATTAAGAGGAGCTAATCAAATCATTAATTAAGAACAGAGTGAAGGGTACAATATATATAGGTCGATTTTTAAGGAACTTTTTTGTCTGCTGTAAGTACGTAGATTTACTGAATGAGACTCCTTTCTCTGCATCGCAAATCCTATTGAATGTGAAAGTCTTCAGTTTACCATAAATATTCAAATAAAACCGATGACAGAAATATTAAAATGGTGCTATTGTGTCATAACAATTGAGCATTTGCTCACATAACATACATACTGTAGGTTGTGCTTCAGCTGTTTGTTGGTCAAGACCACCAGCAAAGTTTGCAGGTGAAAGCTTGTTTAAATTTTGACCTTTGTTTTTTTTTTTTTTTTTTTTTTTGTAAATAGTGGTAGTAGTAAGAAAAAAAAGTAAACAAGCTTAGATAAAGATATGAAGATTTGTTTTACCGGTGTATATTTAAAAAAAAAATGTATTCCTTGTTATCAATTCTGAGAAGCAGATGTATATTAAAAGTGCAACCATGTACGATTTTAAAAGTATACAGTTTACAGCTAACCTGCAGCAGAATGCCTTCTTTCTGTGTGTAGCCAGCTGTAAACAAGAACTTGCCTGTAACATTAGTACTACATTCTAGCATAACATGGTACAGTATATCTGTTAAGTAGGAATGACAGACATGGCCAGTCCCATGATTGCCTACTATAGTCAATAATTCTCCATATTAACTCAAACCTAACAAAAAAAATGGGAAATGTCACCAAAATATGGGTCACTGCAAAACTGTAATTTCAGGGATTGCCTGATGAACATTCAAGCCCTTGTCTGAACAGCCACTGTCTATAAATGGGATTCAGCTGATCTGTTTGAATCGAAAAAAGAAATTAACAACAGAGCTCGATGCTGCTGTTCAAAGGCTGCTGACAGCTAACCAGTTACAGAACAATGCCTCCGTTGTTTGAGCGCTAAGCAAAACATTTAAAGTAATTCCCTTCTTGAACCTTTGCAGGCAGGGCTCAAAATAACCACTTTAATTACCTCCCCTGTGAAAATGACAGATGTGGGAAGTTTGAAGGATTAAAACACAATCTGATATTTTAACGATGCAATAATCATCCCCCTTGAACCAGACACACCAGTTTACTACAAGCCACAGAGACTAGCAACAACAACAGCAGCTCAAGGATCGGCTTCTTTCCTCCTTTCCTTGCCATGAAATTAATGAGCTGACATTAAACTAGGTTAGAATAGGGTTTGATAACTAAGTGCCCTTTTACTTTAAACAACTTTATTTTTTCTTCCTAATAAATCAAGATAAAAATGATCAAACAACTAATACTGAATTATTTATTTGATCAACATTCACTCATGACAACTAGGCTTTACTGAAAACACCCTTGCCATTATCTTTTGTCTGATGGGCAAAGCAATGTTTTTTTCATCCTGATGAGCAGATATCCTCTTGCCCCCATATTGTTCCCACTGTTTTTATTTATTTATTTTATCTAGATTAAAATCATATTTTTATAATACAGCTTATGTATTCTGTTTTGTTTTTATTCTGTTCTTTTTTTAAATGCTTACTGTTATTCAGTAATATGTATTGTGTTTTCCTTTGTAAAGTGCTTCGTGGCGACCTATTGCAAAAGACACTATATAAAAATAAAAATAAACTGAATTGAATTGAATTGATTAATGTAGAGATGATGCGTTTTCTTTTTTCCTGTATCCAACAATTATCATTTAACTGTTTGAGCATTTTGGTGACTAATTTTTACCACAATACAAAATCCTGGTCTCTGCAACTTTTTATAACGCTGTCCTATCAGCCCACACCTGCTAAATGTACGACATACTGTAGAAACATCTTCTAGCACTATTATAGACATTACAGATAGCCCACTAGTCAGATTTAATGATACAGTGTTCACTGTTTCCAGTCCAAACAAGCTTCAATATAAAATAGAGAGACGCTTATCACCATGAAGCGACACATATATTTCTGGGAAAAGTAATAGTACAGGATGAAATGTACTTGCAACTTCAGGTTATAGTGATTGCTTAATATCCTCTGGCTTACTGCAGATGAACAGTTGTCCTGACCAAGTTCCCTGCTCTTTGTCTTGGGCACTGATGTATCCTCTAAATGTGAGATCAAAGCCCAAACTTTAACATTTGTTTTCCTAATAGAAAAACCACTATTTGTTTTTATATTGTGTGTAAACCATGTGCGTGTGTGTGTTTGCATAACAGAATATTCTAATAGAATATCATTTTCTCTTCAGGATATATTTATGACAAAACTGAACAGATGTCCCCTGATACCCTGATGCTCTATATAATTAGTAGATTTTGACCAAGCAGCTGATGTGGAAATTACCAAGAGGATCATGCGATACCGTCACTTTTAAATTGCCAAAGCTATATATATATATATATATATATATATATATATATATATATATATATATATATATATATTTTTTTTTTTTTTTTTTTTTTTTTCATTTATCTACACATCCTACCCCACAGCTTCCAAATGAAAAAAATATTCTAGAAATTTGCAGAAAATTAATTGAAATAGCTTGGTTGGATAAGTGTCCATCCCACTTGTAATAGCAATCCTAAATTAGCTCAGGTGTAACCAATTGCCTTTGTTAAATTGTAGTGATTCACATGATTTCAGGATAAATTCAGCAGTTCCTGTAGGTTCCCTTTGCTGGGTAGTGCATTTCAAAGCAAAGACTCAACCATGAGCACCAAGGCGCTTTCAAAAGAACTCCGGGACAAAGTTGTTGAAAGGCACAGATCAGGGGATGGGTGTAAAAAAATATCAAAGGCCTTGAATATCCCTTGGAGCATGGTCAAGACAATTATTAAGAAGTGGAAGGTGTATGGCACCACCAAGATCCTGCCTAGATCAGGCTGTCCCTCCAAACTGGATGAGCGAGCAAGAAGGAGACTGATCAGAGAGGCTACTAAGAGGCCAATAGCAACTTTGCAAGAGCTACAGGCTTTTATGGCCAAGACTGGTCAAAGTGTGTATGTGACAACAATATCCCAAGCACTCCACAAATCTGGCCTGTATGGTAGGGTGTCAAGAAGGAAGCCATTACTCAAGGAGTAATTACTTTGGAGCAAAGTACAGAGAAGTCCTTGAGGAAAACCTGCTGCCCTCTGCAAGAAAGCTGAAACTGGGATGGAAGTTCACCTTTCAGCACGACAACGACCCAGAGCACACAGCTAAAGTTACACTGGAATGGCTAAGGAAGAAAAAGGTAAATCTCCTTGAGTGGCCCAGTCAGAGCCCCGACCTAAATCCAATCGAAAATCTGTGGCATGACTTGAAGATTGCTGTCCATCAATGCTCCCCAAGGAACTTGATAGAGCTTGAACAGTTTTGTAAAGAAGAATGGTAAAATATTGCCAAGTCTAGGTGTGCAAAGTCGGTAGACACCTATTCCAACAGACTCACAGCTGTAAAAAGGTGCTTCCACCAAGTATTAAATCAGGGGGTGAAATTCTGAGGCACTGACACAACAAAATGTGAAAAAAAGTTCAAGGGGGTGTAGACTTTCTACAGGCACTGTATATATTGTGTGGTAAATCTATAGAGGCCCATATAAATGGAACATATTGCCGAAGTGACGTTAGTTGTGTCCTCTGTGATGACTTTTAAGACAAGATGTTACGGCCTATATTTTCCACAATGGCAAACTTCATAGTAAATAATACATGGGCAACTTGCCAACAGTGAAAAATCAGGCCCATTATCCCTATCCTGGTTAACAAACATCAGAACCACTTTTGTAAAGGCACTGTTCCCAACACCCATCAAGTCTGACTCAAGCTCAGAGGTTTTTAGCAGATTTTTATCCCAAGCCTACACCTCCTCCGTGGCTCACCTGTAGTGGCAGCAGAGTGTTGCTATTGCTGTCTGTACGGAACACATTGTCTTCGATCCAGGATTTTGGTGTCAGTGAGGCTGCAGAGCGGGGGAACTTGGGCGGTGCGATGATGTTGCTGGAGAAAGGCTTCTTCATGGGGGAGATCTGGTTCATGGTGCCTGGGATTCCTACTCCTCCAGGTCTGCGGTGGTCTCTGGCGTGCATCCCTCCCCAAGACATGCCTCCTGAGCTCCAGCCACTGCCCTGATGACTGTTCCAAGGGGACTGCTTCATAACAGGCTGATGGAGGAACACATACAAAGGGTTACCGCCATTTAAGATGCCACACCTGGATAAATGGGATGGAAAGGGATGAATTGTTATTTTAAGAGGATGGAACCAGTGTGTCAGCTGAAGTTGTTTATTAATCCCTCTGATCTTGGACTTTCACCGCTAGGCCACTTCATATCAAATAAGTCCTTCTTATGCTTATTTCTTCAGTAAGGAGCTTATGTTTTACGCTAATGCAGTGTCTGTTCCTCACAGCAAGAAGCACACACTGGCAGCAAACATGGCTTTTGTCAAATAATGGTTCCTCAGCATGCAGCAATTGCCACTGGTTTTAATTATAGTGACTGTTACCCAATTTGTTACAGTACAGTGAGTGGTCCCAATTTTTATTTCATTTTTGATTAGTGCACATGAAGAGACTGTAACATTCAAAGGAACAGAACATCATATAAAAATGTTATATATTGTCCTCATTTTTGTTATAAAATAAAATTGAGCTGCTGCAGTAACTCAGTGTAAACTAACTGTGGCTAGAAAACAGGTAATGCATTTAAAGTAATTTCAAAATTGTAACAAATTATTGCTGCAAAACAAAGGCATTGTCTTTATTTTAAAAATGACAGGACAGTACGCTGTTGAAGACACGTGTCCTGTGAAGCCATTAAACCCTTCAAGCTCATCAGTCTGTATCAGCGATCCACTCTAAAACAGACAGCAAAGCACTATTTGCAATTCAAATCGTAAAGTGTGAATAACGTGTACTGTAAAATAATATGTACTGCAATCTACAGGAAATGTGCATGCTTGCCATTTTCAGGTAAATATTTTGCTGATGCTGTAGTCAATTAGCTAATTTTGGCAACATCACAAAGTAAAGTTCCCTTCAGCTAACACAGAAATGTCAATGTCAAACACGAATTTGTTCTATCCATTGGTAATGTGGCATATAACACTGAGGAAGGCATTACCAGAAACCTTTGTCTACATGAAATGTACTTTAGTACTGGCTTTACGGTAAAGTCGTCCTCAAATGTACTGTACATGATTAACAGTATTCTGTTGGTTTGTTTTTTAAACTCACATCTGTTCTCAGATCCAAAGGCATGATACTGTCTCTCAAATACATGTGCAGTGCTCTCTTTGCACTTGGTTAAGCAGAGACAATGCACCTTTGCACTGGAAAAAATTAACCAGACATTTCCATTCAGTTTTACACAGCAAGCCATCTGTTAGAGCCTGGGGTAAAATGGTTAAAAATATCAGTAAAAAAGTGATTTGCTGCATCAATCATATATCCAAACTATCACTGTGAACGATCACACAATCCAGAGACAAGGCGTGTACAGTACGGTTGTATGTATGGTCACTGGTGTAGTCGAGCAAGAATGTGGGTCCGGTATTTTTTTCTACAGGCAGAACCTTGACTTCAGAATTAACTTAAAAATCTTTACCAATTTGTTATGAAAATGCTCATATGGCAGCCGATTTCCATGGGGAAATCAAATTAGTTTATCTGCGGCTTGCCACTGAATAGGCACTAGGAACAAAAAATGACTGTCCGATTCCCTACATCCCACTTTTGATGGTACACTCCGAATCGGAGTCTCCAATAACCAGCGCATATTTTAAATGTTTGCAGTCAAGAGTCACACACATCTCCCTCACAATTGTATGATTCAGTCAGTTGTCTTTGTGATGCAATGAAGAGAACATTAGGAAGTTCTATTAAGACTTTAAAAAGGCTAACGCACGTTTTGTTTTTTTTTTTTTTGTAAAAATGCTGATGAAGAAGACAGCAAAAGTGCATCTTATGACTGTGAAGATAATGTAACCATGAGTTTAATCTGAAAGCTGCTTTGTATATCGGTGACTGCAGAAGCCTGGGTGTTGGAATGAATGAGTGCCCCTGCAACTGACTTAGTATGTTAAGCTTTATAAAATGGCTTGGATAAATTAAGTGCTGTGATTGGCTTAACAAGAACACATGACTGTGTAGTAAAGAAGTCCTTTACTTCACATATCATCCAATGCTGGTTTACAATCTAGGGAGATTATGCCGGTTACCGGCCGTCGATGTAACAGCCTCTGAATTTATTGGTCAGCTGCCCTTGAAGACCGCAAAACCCGATTTGACCGAAAAAAACGATTTGACTTCAGTACAGAGAGACCTCTCTCCTCTCCCTACAACCACCTCTACTCAAATACAAACATCAACACATTGAAATAAGAACAATTCCAAGAAGACTTGGTTAATAAATCATGACAACTGATGTCATAAGCTACAGTTTATGAAAAGAGGCCCATGTACTATTAACTGAATGTAACAACACTTTTTAATTACTTAAATCAGTAAAGACAATGCAGTACAACATTTAATCTATTGTCTCCTAATATGGCAGTAAATGCCAAACAAAACAAACAATCAAGTCCTTGCCTAGTCTTCCCTTCCTTTACAGTACAGTACCTGTCCAAATAATAAGACATTTAAGACAAACATCCTTCCAAGGATACAGTATAGTACATGCTATATATTATACAAATCTAGGCAGGTTACACTTAGATTTTTATTTTTATTTTTTTAAATACAGCATTCACTGTAGCTTACTCTTTAAACACAAACAGATTTTTCTGGTATTTCACACATTGACATTTTTTGTTGTTACTTGTGAAAAGGTAGCAAGGGATGAAATTGGTAAATCATTTAAAAAACGTATTTATTATTTATTCATTTTAAACACACCAACAACCTGCTACATTATAGGGTGCCATATGCTTGTGGGTACAAAATAAAAAAAAAATACATCTCACTTTTTTAACACACATTTCCAACAAACACTACTTTAATACAAATTTAGCATTACAGGATTCTGGACTCCAAATGAAACTGACTGCCAAAAACTAAGCTTAGTCATTCCTTAGAAGGTCAAATATGATGTTCAGTAGCCTCTAGCTTTTAGTGGTCCGACTGCAGATCACTACGCAGTGAGGCGGTTTTAGTATCCGGGGTGAGGATACTTTCAGGATGCCTGTTAAACAAGTTAGACACAGTAATATCATGCCAGTACATCAGCTCTCCATAACCTTGAACCAGAAAAATAATCTATCGGTCAGTCCTGGAGGCCTGTCTGTGCAACCTACAGTACCAATATCCATTTTGTCTTTTTTTTCTGTTTTGTTTTTTAGTTTATTATATATTTTTTGCAGTGTTTTCCCATAACCTTGTCATAAAAGGTATGCTATAGTACATAATCAAGTTGGAGGTGGTAGGCTGTTGTTTTCCCATATTATTTGGAGAAATAATGCAACAATAATGTAGTCCTTATGATTTTATTTATTTATGTATGTATTTATAAAAGGAGCATCGCTCCAAGGAAGGTTACCAAAATCAAGCTTGATTTAGATGGATACAAGGGAGGTTGTTTATTACTTACCTTAGAATTGTAATTGTTATTGCTTTCTCTACAGAAAACAATAGTGTAGAAAAAAGCTTTACAAATCTATCCCAATAGTCTTTTGATACCTGGCTTTCTTGAATATTGACTTAGTTTTTGTAATATAACCTTCTCAGAAAAAGGTTGTTACAGAGCAGTTATGTGCATTTGAGAAACCAAACTGCACACTGTATGATTTATAAGCATAAGTCTGAACAGTTGGAAACAACAATCTGATTAGAAAACAGGCTGTAATGTAACCTGAAGAACAGGCCTTCGCCCAGGTTTAAACAGGGTTAGTATACGAGCGAGACAGATCTGCCAGTTAAAGGCAAACAATCAGCAGTCTGCTCAACAAAAACATTAATCAAATTGAACTTTTGTCAAAAATAGATACAAACGTACTCTATATGTCTGGATTTAATCATCGAAATCTGCCAAGTCAGGTACTGATGTTCAAGTAAATACAATTGTTATTACGCCAACATTTTCCACACAGCTTGGAAATAAACAAATAAATTCTAAATTACATTATGATATTTGTGAACACCCTAAAATGTGACTCATACATAAGTACATTGTGTATTGAATTTGATTCCTTGCATTGCTGCCTACATACAGTACTTGTGTAGGTGGGAGATCTGAATTCTAATGCAATATAAATACTATTGGTACTGTGGGGAGTATTTGCTGCTTAATGTATTTGTACAGTAGTATTCAGATATCCAGCATTTGTCAATAAATGGTAAGACTACTTTATCTAAATCAATTATACCTGCAGTTGCTACGCATAATATATATATATATATATATATATATATTATATATATAAATATATATACTATATATTATATATTATTATATAAACTGTAACTTTAAACACTGGCTTCAACAAAATAGTGTAGCTTCCCTGGGAATGAATGACAGTGAGAAGGGTTCAACTGAACAGTTTGCCTGGAGAGTTCAAGCTGAGTTTCCTGTAGGGTTATCAGCAATGTGTGTCCCTAAAGTAAGTTTCATCAGAGCATTCCAATACGTGTAATAAGTGACAGGTCAGGTGACAGGGGAAAGGTCTATTATACACCATCCACATCCTTAAAAAATACAATTTGAAATTGTTTCATGGATCATAGTGCTGACGACGTACCACTGGTACTATTAGAAGAAACTCTTGTTTGAAAAATAGTTTGTTATGACATATACCATACTCGACTACTTCGTGAGTAATATATCTGTGAAGGTCTGTCTTCAGAAGCACAGGAGGCAGAAGTGGGGGTGGGTTATTTCACCACGTAATGTAACAGTTGAGAGTGGGCATTACATTGGAACAACAATGCACAAAGTACCGGTGTAGGTTAATACACGATAACGGTAATTTAACTGCTATCATTCCAACAGTGAGTTATACACATTATCTCTATACTCCTATACCTAATACAGATATGAGGAGAGAAACGGTGGGTGGCATTATTATTATTATTATTATTATTATTATTATTATTATTATTATTATTAATAATATTATTATTATTATTATTATTATTATTATTATTATTATTATTATTATTATTATTAGTCATTTAGTCAACAACTGCAAGACGTTACCCGTTCTATGGGCAAGATATTACACCCCCCCCCCCCCCCCCCACCCACCCCACACACACACACACACACACACACACACACACACACACACACACACACACAGACACACACACATGGAATAACAAGCACAATCTGCAGGGTTTGCTTAAAAATGAAAATATCATACCTGATGATGGTTATAGTTGTTTCTCTGCTGCAGGAAAGCGGTCTGATGTTGATGATGCAGTTGGGGGCTTACTGGAGATCTCCTATTCTGTTGCTGAGGTACATTAATCTGGGGAGAGAAAGGGCTATTGAAGCCCTGCACGTTAATGCCAGCACAGGGATTAGCAGACACTGGTGAAAAGCTCTGGAAAAAGGCAGTGTTTACAGAGGAGGGGATCCCGGGGTAAAAACTGTTGTCAGTCTCAGCGTTGGAGATCTGATTCATGGGGCTAGCATGGTTTGGGGTGGTTGAGTTGGTGACTGGGGGCGGTGGAGAGCTGGTCTGCACTGACCAAGGGGTGCCAAAACCAGGCAGAGCAGGCGAAGATGACCCCCCGTGGGTCTGTTGCTGGTTTTGCATCTCCTGGTTCTGAAGGTTATTGAAACAGGCCACAAGACCTGCGGGCAACATATTATTAGCGGCGCTACTCCCGTTGCTGTTGATCAGGTGGTTATTGGGGAATTCCATTTGGATTTTAGTCTTGTTGGGATTCACAGGAGACGGCGATGACGAGGCAGCTGCCCCAACATTGGTTTCAGAAACCCCTATTTCTTCCGCCACCGGCGAGCTGGTTTTAATAGGACTCTCCAGTTCGCAGTTTCCTTGATCCGATTCCGAGGAACCCTGCTGTTGGTTCAGGGCTTGGTACTGCTGCTGATTCTGAGCGAAGTGATTGAATTCAACCTGCGCCGGCGGTGGATGGGGTTGCTGTTTTTTGCCGAAATCTGCCTGCTGCTGATGTATCTGCTGATGGTGTTTCTTCAGCTCTTGCTGCAAGTTATCCATTTGCTGCCCGAATGTGTCAGAATTTGCCGTGGGGTTGAACTCGGAGAACTGCTGCCGTTGCTTCTGGTTTAGTTGGTAGAAATCCAGCCGGTTTTGCTGATCCAGCTGTTTGCCAAAGTCGGGGTTGTTATTTGTGGGTTGACCCGTCTTGTTAAGGATGTTGTTGCTGTTGTTTCTCTCTGATGGTAGAGAGTGGTGTTGCTGCGTTGTTGTCACGCCAAGAAGCAGCTCATCCTGCATGTTTTGAGGATGCGCAGCAGCTGACAGGAACGGAGAGGATACACTGACGTTATCGCTGCTGGTGCTGGTGCTGCTGCTGCTGCTTGAAATCGAGATGTTGCTGAGCGATAGAGGAGAAAACTGGGTAGAAGCCGGTGTAGCTGTCATATAAGACCTAAAAGTGCCTCCGCCGAAGATTGTGGAGCTATTGGGTATATTTGCTGTCTGTAACAAGCCGAACCCGTAATCCCCCATTTATTATGTAAAAAAAAAAAAAAAAAAAAAAAAAAAAAGGTTTTTTAAAAAAAGATGAATTATAGTGTATTTAATTTAAAAATACAAAATAATACGTTATGCATATTTTTTATAATAAAATGATATATATATATATATATATATGATCTATATATATATATATATTTTTTTTTTTTTAAAAGCGAGAGGAAGCCCAAAATCAGTTCAGTTTCTTTTTTATATTCAGAAATGAAAATTTTAGGGCATTTAAAATTGTTACGTGTTACTACATATATAGATATTAATCTTCTTTTATTCTTTCCCTATAATATTCCCCTCTTAGCAACACAGCACTCCAATCTCTCCTCCTCTCTGCCAGCTGAACTGCTGCTGCGGATCATTAAAAACCCCGGAATGTGCGTCACAACGCATCATAGTGTCTTCTCGACCGCGCCCCCTTCTGTGTATTAATATAAACCACGACCTCAACTGGAGGTCTGCATTGGAACACAATATACTATTTATTATTAATTAGCCGCAGTGCTTCGTCACGCTGCTCTAATAGTAAACCAGAAGAGTGTGTGTCTGTTTCTTTTTCTCTTGTGTTTTCCAAGCTGGAATTTGACAGGGCTGCAAAGACAAGGGGAAGCTGGTTTTCACGCTCCCCCTCCCTGTAGTTTTGACGTAACCTTGCACGTGCACAGAAACGCAGTTAACTCGCTCCGTGGGGGAAAAAAAATAAAATAAATCAGAGTTAACTGCTTTGTGCCCAGAGCGAGGAGAAAGCACCGGTTAGTAGACTATAAAGTATAGCAGTTACATTTACAACAAATAGACAAGCGATACGGTTTCCATTAAAATGTTTTTCGATGACTGTAGCGGTCCATAACAGTTTACCCGTCACCTAAGTAAAAATAATACCATGGCGGGTAGTGTATTTTAGTATTGCCATTGAAACTCAGTGGTTTATTTTTCAGTAGAATGTTCTGTTAAGTATAATTTACAGCAAAAAATAAAATGTTCCCAAACAAATTCCAGTTGAAAAATGTCAACTTTTTTATTCATAATAATAATAATAATAATAATAATAATAATAATAATAAAATAATAATAATAAAGTCCACACGTTGAAAGATTATATACAGTGATTAGCTAAACATAGGAGTACTGATTGTCTATAAAACAGTCCAAATTAAAATATTTGAAATTAATAATTTCATTAACAGTTTTATTGGTCAGTTATTGACATATTATAATGCAACGTGTTGGTGCAGCAATCTTGACACGATGTTAAAACGTTAGAACTTTTTTTAACCGGTGTTTTTTCCGGATTTAATGTTGTAAATTGCGTGTGTGTGTGTAATATATATATATATATATATATATATATATATATATATATATATATATATATATATATATATATATATATATATATATATATATATATTTAACGAGTGACTTGTGACAAATGAGATCCAAAGCTTCTTTTTTTAACATGTTAAATCTAGGTTTCTAAGAAAAAAATCAGTGAGTTTAATTTAATTTTTTAAACTTTTAAGTCAACATTCAGTTAACTGCTGATGCAGCTGAAAAGCTGGTTCATGCATTTATTTGTTTTTTTTTACGAAGATTGATAATTGTAACGCTCTCTTGCAGGCGTCTCCAATAGCACACTGTTCAAATTCCAACATGTTCATTACTCAGCAGCCTATCCTGAGAAGGTCACATGAGAGGGATCATATCACTAATGTTCTGGAGTCACTGCACTGGTTGCCTGTCAGATTTTGTGTTGATTTTAAAATTTTACTTCCTACTTTTAAGGCTGTACATGGTTTGGCTCCACAGCCTACACTCCTTCATGCAACCTTTGCTCAACAGATCTTGGGTGGTTACATGCTCCCTCTGTTCACCTACATGGGCAGCAGTGCTTTCTGTTATTGTGCCACCAAAACCTTGGAACACCATTCCTAAAGAGATCAAGGATTCTGCCACTGTTAATGCTTTTAAACCTAGCTTAAAGACCTACTTTTATGTGCCATGTGTACTTTTGACAATGGCTAAAACATGAATCTACATTTAGTTATTTTAAAGCAGTACAAACTTGAATACATATTTCACTGAAATTTGGATGTTATAGATGTGCCTCAGAGTGCCTGGAATCAATGGGATTGGATTTCAGTCGTAGTAGATTAACAATCTCAATGACTGCTTTTTGCTTTGGTCTTCTTTTAGATGTGCGAAAACAGTTAGGTCACAGCTGAGAAGCGATGGAAAGATAAAAATAGAAGTCCTAAATTTAAATAGCGTTAATTAGTTTATTATCCAGAAAAAAAAAGAAAATAGATAACTCAATCAGAGTTTGCGTCAACAGGGAGAATTGAAACAAATATGTAGTTCTTATTTTTGTTAGTCGCTTATACAACTGTTGAAATCTGTTTTATTGTATTTTATAACTGCCCTTATCTGTAATGTAATATTTTGTAATGTGATACTTTGTAACAACTGTATATTTGTACATTTTTGAAAGTCCTGTATGGATGCATGAAGTCTTAATCTGCATTGTATTATTATTTCATCTTGGAATCTACCGCTTGAATTCTTAAGTTTGCTAACTAGTGGATGTTTTCTGTTTTATTGCATTCTTCAGCACAAACATGTATGAAGGCTGGCGTTCTACTCCTATTTATCAAACATTTACCTCTGCGCATTAGGGTAGGAAATCAATACTGTATGTTGGCCCTAAACATACAGTATCATCTACTCTAAAAATGCAGATCACTGATTGCTGGTGTTGTAAATGTAAGAGATACAGTGTAATCATTACATGAAAGTGTTTATTTTTTACCTGTATCATGTGTAGTAGTTACATATAGTTACATGTTTACTGTTGGAGATATCTAAACTGTAAAGTAGACCACATATTGAAGAATTTTGTAAGCAATTCCATTTAATATTGTATTGCAGTATTATACGTTTGTATGGACATAGTTAGAACACAAATATTGGCCCAAATAAGGGCCTTTCAGGAGAAAAGCTTTTGTCAATCGGTCTTCTACTGAGACTGACAAAAAAAGAAAAAGATAAGTTCTCATTTCTTCTATCAGCTGGCTCTTTTTTATTATTAATATTATTTAACCAACATACCATTGGTGGGTTTTTATTTCAACTTAACACCATTCAAAGCTGTAAATTGATCACCCTGTAAATTGAAACAGATGCAAATGTAATTTTATTTTTTCTCCATCATTGTCTCCAATGTATTTTGTAATAAAGAACACATTAAAACTGTACTATATGACACAGTACAGAGTACTGACTCAGAAGCATAAAATATAAGAATTAACATAAAATATAAACATTTTATTAAGATCTTGAAGGAATACAGGAAGAGGGAAAAGCCAAAGGATGGAGCATCACATAATTCTGTTGTTGTGGGGGTGGGGGTTGTGCAGAGGGAGAACAAAGGAAAAGAAAATGAAGGAAGATCACTCAGCTTACAAATATTTTTGAGAATGTTTACATGGACTGGGTTATGCTCACTGCATATACCATTTAGGGTTGAAAAAGCAACCTAAATTATAATGTACTGATACGGAAATCTATTTAACATACATTATATAGCAACTTAAATATTTGCAGAAGTGCTTTTGTTGGGCTATCAACTGCAAAAAGGAAAAATTATATCCAAAGCATAGTATAGCAAGCTGGAAGGATTTGCAGTTTTTTTTTTAATCTTTAAAAGACTATTTCAGTATATCCCCAAAATTCAATTTACAGCTAGTTCATAGATCCCGATTAGCACTAGTCTTGGTCTAACTTACCTAAAGTGATATTAGGTCTTATATATTAGATATTAATCTGTGAAATCAGCCATTCATGTTTGCAGTTTTTGTTATAGTACCCCTACCCTTGACAGCTCTAAATTACCTGTAGCATTGAATCAACCAATATGTCTGTCATATAGACTGCTGTTCTATAAATAATATTTATAAATTATTTATTGTCAAATAACTATGCATCATGCACCCCTACTTGAAGTGAAGTAGTAAAATAACAGATGTAGAATAATTGGACACTAAAGAAAGAAAACATACAAAAACATTCTGCATAGTTTCCCAAGATTGTGTTTAAATGTCTACAGCCCCTTTCACACTCGCTTGCTCTACCCAGATCAGAACCTACCTGGGCAGGACCCAGTGTCATGTGGGCCGGCTATGCGATTTCACACTGCTTTTGATAAAGCAGGGTTGACCTGGGTGACAGACACAAGTGCACAATACGAACATCAATGCCCTATCAGCTCACAAATGGCAGTCAAGCATTTTGTCTCGCTCTACCACTGAAGTGGGTCACTGGGACCCCATCCAACCCAGGTATGTGGTTTGACACTATGCGGGATTTTGGAACTTCAAAGTGATGCTGTTTCTAGTTCGGTCCCATTATCAGTATGTTACTTTTGTGAATTATAGTTTTAAAATATTGTTCTGGGACATTCTTTTTATCCTCTCAGTCTTGCTTGCTTACCATCTATACATACAGCATAGTATGCATACAAACATAAATATGTGTTAAAGCAGACAAATATTTATGGGGTGGAGTGGGGCTAATAATCATACATTTTAAATAATTTAAGTGCTTTCATGTCAGAGAACTGCCTAATTATTAACCCTATAGCCAGAGGCTCTGTCCATGCCACCCTGTTCCGAGGACTTTTTTTCAGCTGTGAACCTCTATACCCCAGCAACGCTGTCAGTTGTCATCGCCATAAACACATTTACACCCCATTAAGGGCTATTTGCCCCACTCTATGACCCCTTGCCAGCTCCTCATACCCCAGCCATGTGTCACAGATGGTATAATCCTGTCAGGCAGGTGACAGTGCTGCCCAATGCTGAGTAATCAGTGGCTGTAATTAGCAAGACTGAATCAGGCACAAATAATAGAGTAGACAGCCAGCTGCCGGTTAGGGGTGATGTGGGGGATGGGCTCTGATAGATCACAGCTCCACAATGTAGAAACAAGGAGACAAATGCATTGAAAAAACTAAATCTAATTTCAGTGCAAACTGCATATGACTATATCTCAGACAAATGTATTAAAGACCCTGTATACAACTTCATTACAATTCAATTAAAAACCGTAGTGTAGGAAAAACTGCTGAATACAGTTCAAATACCGAATCTAAATTGCATTTTTTATAATACAAAAATATGTTACATAGTTATGTTTGTCTTTCATAAACCATCAGTTTGCAAAGTATTCAAAAATTTTTTTATACAGTTCTATAAAGCAATTCATTTAAATTTGCAAAAGAAGTTTAAATACTTTAATTTCAGATTTTAATCCATGGTTATGTAATAAATATTAAATATTAAAATTATCTATAGCCGGACCTAAAAATGCATTATGGATTAATCATATTGCTAGATTCATGAGTTAATTTAAAAAAAAGTAATTGGCATATATATATATATATATATATATATATATATATATAATATATATATATATATATATATGTGTGTGTGTGTGTGTGTGTGTGTGTGTGTGTGTTGCAAAGTGCACGTGGACAATATTTAGCGGACTATTGAATTTAATTAACAGTCCTGTAAAAAAAATAAAATAAAATAAAATCTTAATTAGGGCACTGAAAAGGATGCTGTATTCTATAAATAAAATATGATAGCTCTATCCAATGAGGTAATCGTAACAGACGCATCGTGTGTGCCTGGACTGTGTCTTGACGTCGACAACAGGAAAAACTATCCTTTGATAGGTAAACGGTTTGCCAACGTTTGCTTGTTGTAAAATTTAAGCTTTGAGGTGGGGGGGGGGGTGGGGGGGGGGGGGTGGGAGGATGGTTGTGCAGTGATAACATTTTGGCACAATCCCTGACTACTCTGATAGGCCCCCCCATGCCTTGGTGTGCTATCAGCCTATAGAGGTTGAAGTTCCCTTGGTCCCACTGCCACTTACCAAATTCAGGGGATCTGAAAGTGTCATATTTTAGGGAGTACCAGCTGGACTATATACCCTGACACTCTGGAGTATGTCAACAGATGGTGGGGGAAAAAAAAGCTGCCTCAATAGAGAGTTAAAAAATAAAACCTGACAGTCTAGGTAATCATGGATTGAAAAGTAGAGCAAGCGTGTTATTACTGATAGTAAGGAAGCAGCTACAGTACTGCCGGGGCTAAGCTTTATGGTCGTTGTCTGATATGCATGTACATGCAAGGCAAGGCGTATTCTGCCACCAACTGTTTATCAAAGTATTGTTCAAAATAAGCAGGAAAAGTGGATGCATGGTTCTGTGTATCAGGGCTTCACTGAACATCAGCCCCTGGCTTAACTGGCAAAAATCCATAAATATAAGTATAAATAAAGAACATCAGTTTATTGGATTAAGTTACAGTTGGGTCCTAAAATGTGTTAGCGAACCACTATGATGTCCGATATGATGAGGAGTCTGATGTCTGCTACAAAGATAAAGCTTAAAACCTTTGGTAACAAGATTATTTGCAACATTTTATTTTCCATTTAATTTATGATCCTCTGTTGAATAACATGAACCTAAGCTGTCCTTATTGCTCCAGCTCACTGGACAGAGGCAAGCATTGAAAAATAAACATACAATGAAAAGAACAGTTTGTACACATTTTATACATACAGGCATTCTTCTGTAACCTACGGTTACTGGAGCATACAGTACTGCAGTGTTTTCACAGTACATTTCGTACAGAAACTACCAGTTTATTTCAGCAAATGCATGCTTCCCATAGCTCTTGGTGTGACAACTTATAAACTAGTCTATAGAAAAAGAAACATTCTTAAATCACTTTTACATGTATCTATATAATCATAACCCATTCAGAAAATTTGTGTACTTTGTTCTACATATCGTATCCTAATTACAGAGTTACACTGCCCTGCAACAACTGTTGGGGCACTACTCCTATTACTGTCACAGTACCTACTGGGGGGAAAAATGGCAACCTGTTGGTGATGCTGCCTTTGTCTTCCAACATAACAGCATAATAGTCACAAATTCACAGTTAAGTTCAAATATAATAACATTTTAATAGCATCTGACTTGCTTGTATTGTAAAGTATTTGAGTGTAATTTGATAAATAATGGATTTCAATAAAATAAGCAAGGGCTTAGGAAAACAAATGCTATTAGGAGGTGTACAGAACAAAAAGGGATGATGCATGTTATTCACTCATTGTCTATATCCTGCCACACAAAGGTACTATTACATTATGCAAATAAATGACTACCGTAAGCCCAACATCTGCGTATGAACCCACTCGGCAGCAGCATTCATTTTAGTATACCCAATTGTATACCTGTATATCCACAACCTGGTTTCTCTGAGACATCAGATTCAATGGTCAACAGTTGCAACACATAATGAAGAACATCTCTGAAGCAGCAGAGGGGAGTAGTAAATGGTTCCGGTTGAGATGAAAAGATGCTGGTTGGGGACCTCAAGCAAAGTAGAAATAATAAAAAAAAAGACAAATGTTGACGTAAAGGAAGGTAAGTAAGCTGGGCTTAGCTGAGTGGGGGACAGAGGGGGAGTGAATCTAGGATGCCAGAATCACTGCCGAGCTAAATTAAAAACATTTAATTGCCTAAATTTTAGAAACTTAATTGTGTTCTATTTCTGCCTACAAGTGGGAACTTACAATATCATGCTGTTGTAACTGGGAATTGTACCTTCGAATACTACTGTACAAGGAAACAAATGAAAAAACATGGAGATGGTTTTCCCTTTTTTTCCTGATATTCCTACTTTTTATATTTCATTATTATATTCCTACACATAATAGATTTGTGATACTATTGTCACAAGCATTGCTGTGTGATGCACAGCTTTTACAGACACCAGAGGCCCACGGGTAATGAGATGTGTTGATGGGCTTGACAACATTTTTCAAAGGTATTGATCCTTTTCTGACCATCTTGCGAGCTACAGGCGTGAAGTACTTCTCTGAAATTATAACTATGGGACACAGTAAACCCAATGTTCTCTTTAAGACCATTGACCAAATCTTACATCCAGCCACAGACAGATCAATCTCCCATTCATCCTCCTCTCTTACCTGTCATGATTTCTCTTTTTTTCGGAACTAAATCGACAACATCTATTCTACTCTCTCCCACTACGAACCCAGTTTACTACTTGACCACCTTGACGCTCCTCCAATTGCCCCTCCTGCCGTCTTCTCCTTCTCTCCTTTCTCCATTGCTGATGTCTTTTAAGTATTATGGATTTTCTTGTTGTTACTGCATCTTGTAAAGCACTTTGTGATGTTGGTCCACTATGAAAGATGCTATATAAAATAAAAATTAATTGTTTGATTGATTAATTGATAGTGTTTAGGATGGTTGCTGGGCAAATACAAGGCTGCCAGTTCTCACCCAGTTACAGTGTCAAGAGAACCTTTCAAGACATTAAGGCTGTGTAGAAGGATAGCTTATGGTGACATCAGACCAGGAAGGATAGGGACATAGAGTGATGAGTGAATTACTAAAAATAGAAGGTTTTAACAGAAAACAAAACAAACAGACAAAACAAAATGGGCACTAAATAAAATGTGTATCATGCTGGTGAAAAGCCACTGCACCTAGCAATTGTTATATGCATTTCGTTTCAGTTCCTACTGTCTCGCTCTCTTCTTCTGCCTCTGAACACCCTCTCTGATTAGCCAAAGCTATGGGTTTATATACATGTGTCTCCAAATTAATTTTCTAAACATTCTGCACGGGGTTAGCTTGGATGGGGAAGTTTAACCGTAGCGGGGGGTACCCCGTCACAAGCTGACATTCATGAAACATGATGATGTTTAAATAACAGTGTCTTGAATTGTCATTCGGTCATACTCGGACAAGGGTAGAGCCCCCAGTTCATCTAGTCTCCAATCTTCACAAATTTGAAGTGGGTGGTGACCTCCACAAATCAGGAAACAGGAGATAAGTTTCCATGATGCCCCAGGATACATTGTCTAAAACTCTCAGTACATTTTTACAAATTGCAGTCCAAGCCACAAACAACATTTGTATTTTATAGTTTACTGTTCAGTGCATTCACACACATAGTTATTCATTTCAATAGGTCTTCTTTTAAACAACATATTTGGATTTCACTTAGAAAAGACACATTAATTTACATCAATGTATATATTATACAAGGGTGAGGAAGATCTGAATCTTTTTTTTGGGAGCTCCATTTATGTGAACGAGAAGAAAAGTCAGTTTAGATGAAATATTGTTTGTCAATATTTTTGATTTCTTTGGGGTGGGGGCACCATTCTAGTTAGGGAAGTATGAGTGTGGTGGTTAGGAGGGGCATGTTGCCAAAATTAGGTTTCTACATATTACGCCAAGGAAGGTTGAGTGATCGCTAAATCGCATGCCCGCTTTAAAAAAGCAATTGGTGAAAATTGGTTAGCTGTCGTTGAGAAGCAAAGTGTGACTCTTAATCCAGGGATTTTGTTTATTCAAGGATTAAAAAGGTTAAAATGTCAGTTCTATACGGTAATGAGAATATCTTTCTTATCAAGGACTCCTGATGTTGCCAGGTAGCAAGATATTCTGGCACCTAATGACCCTGCAGCCCTTCAGTAATAAACAGCTGCCATTTCTAAAGGCGGTAGGGGGTCTTTTTTGTTTCAGCAATTTATAGCAGAGGAAAGGATAAGATAATGGACTTGTGTGGGTAAGATACATGTTTGCTTCCCCTGTGAGATTGTTTAATTCCTGTGACTGTTCAAATGTTCTATAAAATGTTTTTATTTTTACAACAGTTTTTAAAAGGGGATCACTATGGCCTGTAGTAGTTCAACAGAGCTGCTCTTAGCCTAATGTTATATAAAGATCAGAAAGTTGCATGTCCCTTTCTAAATCATTTAAATAAATAAATCATAATATATTAAATGTGGCTGTTACAGTGGATTTACAAACAGTTCTGTAGATGGTATCACCAGTTAAAATATTTATTGTTCTTGGTACATGGTGATTTACAGCAGCAGGCAGAGGTGAGATTCTTAGATTTGGCACAACGACGTCTGATCCACCAGGAGGGGAAGGAATATTGTGTGCAGTTCTGGTCACCTCGCTATAAAAAAGATATTGCTGCTCTAGAAAGAGTGCAAAGAAGAGCGACCAGAATTATTCCGGGCTTAAAAGGCATGTCATATGCAGACAGGCTAAAAGAATTGAATCTGTTCAGTCTTGAACAAAGAAGACTACATGGCGACCTAATTCAAGCATTTAAAATTCTAAAAAGTATTGACAGTGCCGACCCAAGGGACTTTTTCAGCCTGAAAAAAGAAACAAGGACCAGGGGTCACAAATGGAGATTAGACAAAGGGGCATTCAGAACAGAAAATAGGAGGCACATTTTTACACAGAGAATTGTGAGGGTCTGGAATCAACTCCCCAGTAATGTTGTTGAAGCTGACACCCTGGGATCCTTCAAGAAGCTGCTTGATGAGATTTTGGGATCAATAAGCTACTAACAACCAAACGAGCAAGATGGGCCGAATGGCCTCCTCTTGTTTGTAAACTTTCTTATGTTCTTATGTTCTTAAGTAGAAGAAGACAGGGAGAACACCAGTGACGTCAACTGACAGCACAATGACATCTGGAGTTTCAGGGGGGGCGGAGTATGGAGACCAGACGACCGACTGCATGGTGGTGCTCCGACCTGGGCACTAGGTCCAGCACAGGAAGGTCTAGGCATTCCAGCGGGGTGTTATGGTGCAAGAGACCGCACCCAGCGGCACCGGACTGGATTGTAAGGGTGGTGGTCGGGGCTGTGGTCGAGGTGTACTCTTCACCTCCTCCCCCTTGTCCGTAGCCAACTATATCCCCTCTAGCTCCACTGTAGATGAATCCTGCTCTGCCACCGGCGGTTCTTGCTCTGCCCCAGTGACTCTTGGTTCATCACAGGTGATTCTTGTTGTGGTGCAGACCACACCACTCTTGCCAGCAGCCGCTGCAACTCCGACACCTCTGGTTCCGAGACCTCCGGGTCTGGCAACCCCTACTCTGGTCTCTTTTTAAGCTTTAGATTTCAGTTGGGTCAGATAGGAGCATATCCCACCCTGCCACCATATGCAAGATTGCTGCACTCACTTGAGTTCATTTGTCCCTTTAAAACACTGACCCAACACTGGATTTTTTGTTTTTTAGTGCGTTTGCACACTTTTTTTATTGTTTACAATAACACAAAAAATAAAACAAAAAAAAAACTTATTTTCTGCATAATATGACTGAGTTGCATTACTTTGGATTTGTTGTGTAACACAGAGCATTACAATGCAGGACACCTTTCTAAAACTGTATTTCCCTGTTCATTCCTTACTGCAAAACTGATCTATGTCTGAAGGGAAGGGTTGCTTCTTAGATTGATTTATTATAAAAATCTGAATCGGTTAATGCAGTATTCATGATTATTTAAAGAAAGTGTATCAAGGGTATTGATTTAGCAGCAATGGCAGCTGAAGTCCTCTATTTGTCCCCAGTGCAGGGATAGTATATGTGTGTGCACTTCTCCACATTGCCCCATGAGCATGTCTGTAGCCTGCCCTCAAAGGATCAACTAAGGGGAGTAGGGCAAAGAAGGGGCATTTGTCCCACCTCTTTTTACAACATAAATGTGTTCAGGAGGCAAAGCTGCAGTATCATTTTAACTACTTATTCCTCTATTATTAATATTATCTTTTAAACCAAGCTTTCGTGTCATACTAATCAAGATGTAATCCTTGTCGTAGCAGCAGTGCCTGTCCAATAAATCCACAGCTTGCTTTTTGAGATTGCTTCCTGCGTTTGCAGATGTTTAAGTGATTAAAACCATAAGATATATAGATACACGATTACTGGTATTTGGCCTTTGCAAAGAGTGCTTGCCATTAAATATTAACAACAATTATAATTTTTTCTCAAGTCAGATAACTGTAAAAACAAAAGACAGAAGCTGCTGCCTCATGACTGAACGCCACTCTGGATTTTTGTGATAGTTAAAGTTTTTTTTTTTTTTTTTCCCCCCAGACTAAATCTACTGTCAAATAAGTGTGCCTCGTAAAAGGGAAAGTGCAAATCTGTCATCATGACTTTGTGTAAGACAAGCAATTTTTCAACGTTTTCTAACACAGCTGGCACTAGATCAAGCACCCAGTCTTCTGATATTAAAATAATCTGACTTTAAATGTTAACTGTGATTTAATTGATTCTGTTCTTGACATTGTGGGCCATATGACTGGTGGAACCCCCTTTATTTAAAAAAAAAAAGTTGATAAATGGTGATCACAGGAAACAGGCTGGTCCAATACTGTATTTTGAGGAGTTTGTATTCTCTTTCAACATAATCTGCTTTAAATCCACTACAATTACTCCTCTGATTGCTGGCGTGTTGTCCCCTTTGCTGTGTCATTCCCCTAGAAGCGTTTTCTTGCCTATAGTTGGAAATAGAAACATCACATGCAGACTGGTTATTTGGGCATCAAAGTGGACCATTCGTGGTCTAGTGAATATGGCACCACTTCAAACCAAATCTTCTTAGTTTGTTTTTGTAATGACAACCTGAAAGTGTCTGTAAACTAATGACGTGAGGGACCAAACAAAATATGTTTTCCAACAGAAAACTGGAGAGCTTTGTTTGGGCAGAAGGCATGCATTTTAATATTTAAGCTGAAAGAGAATAAAACAAAATGTGTCCCATCTGCTCTGTGTCTGTGCCGATAGGCATATGAAATGCAGTACAAATATCAATAGGAAAGAAAAATTTATGCATATTTTCCTGCTACTACATGGAGAAAGAGAGGGCTGGAATAAATTGACATGATGCAAAAGCTTGCTTGAAAAAAAATTCCATCTTGTTGAGGTCTAGAAATATAATTTGACAAAATATTTAAATATTTTTTTTATACCTGCAACACAACTCTATTTAAAATGTTCTGAAATTTTAATGATATCGAAACACACACACACACACACACACACACACACACACACACACACAATCATATACTTCAGTACAGGGAATAACTCTCACAGGCTCACTATTAACTATGCAAAATCTGTAATTGGCATTATGCTACGCTTCGCTTGCTTAGACAATGGATCTTGTGGAGATAAAAATGGAACACATTTGCATTTCATAGTCAATTAAAATAGATTTGATTGCATTTGTGCCTCTGCAACCAAACAAGTAAGGACACATCTGCCACATTCCATGTGTACTGGGTTACAGTGAGATGGGCTGGGCGGGTGTTGATTCAATGTGGAGTGGTGTTCATTTTCTCAGAATCATACCTCACCTTTTGACTTTGAATGCTGAAAACATTTCTTGAATTTACAACAAAGAAGTTGTAAGTTGTTAGTAATGTAAATTAAAAGAGAAGTCATACAGTAATTAGCATTATCTATGCATTATACACGATAGATGTTTTACCACCTGCTGTCTGTGACAGACCGTGATAGTGATAGTCTGATTTTCTGAACTTCAAATTCAAAAGTAAATGCTATGTAAATGTATTCACTTTTATACATCTGCCTTTTGCTTTTCCATTTAAAATTAAATATATTGCACATTTGATTTGAGGTTAGTTTTTCAATTTCAGAGCTTTATTAATGGATATTTTCAACAATGAACATTGAACAAATGTATTGAAAGAGAGAGGTACAGCTTTGAAAGATGTAGTATAGAATGATTTGACAGATTCGTCCAGATATTACCCTCTGATCCGGCGGACGCTTCCCTTAAGTGAGATGCGATCACTGACATCAGTCAGAGGCCAACCAAAACCAAGGGAGACACGGTTGCACAAAAAGTGAAAAGCAGACAGAAGAAAAAGACTTTGGGAAAAGTGGGCTTATTTATGAGATTGGTTAGCCAATAGAATTTAACGGTACGGGGTGGAACCTTATCTCTAGAATTAAGGCCAGTAAATTGCATGTTTCCACAGCATTATCCATTTCAGAAATGAGTCACCCAACATAGAAAGACCTATTACATCTACAATGAATTGTAAATGCTGATGTTTTATATAAGGTATATAAATAATTGTATTCTCTCTTGACATTGCCACTTTTAAGGTTCTTTATCAACTACATTTCACCAAAGCTTTTAGGGTCGCCTTCAGTCCTGCTTTGTGGTCTCAAACAAGGCTGCATACCTGATAAGCCAATGACAACATATATCAATAATAGTGGATCTGATGAGTAATTTCAGAGTAGCAATATAAATAATGTATGCAAGAGAACACAGAACTTTCCTTTCCCTTTTTTCTTTCCTATCAAAACATGATGTTTGTTCATATAGTAGACTACAACGGACAGCTTTAGAATTGACTATTCTCTATATTATTCCTCTGCTGGTAATTGGGTTATTTTTCAACTTGTAGTGTAACTGCCAGTAGTAAAAACACAGGATGACACATTGCACTTATTACAAGTACATTTAATATACAGTATCAAATTACTCCATATAATCTGTTTGTGGTTGTATATGGGATATTTAGAAGAAATGTGTCACAAATTATTAAATCTCTATTGACGTAAAAAATACGTACATTGGGAACATGTGACACATGGCATTGCTTTCAGCTTTGGTTCCTCCCTCCAAAAATACTAAATATTATCAGTTATTATTATTCTGTCTCTGATATCTGAAAACGAAAAGAACATGATTTTTTGTTGCTGCAGTTTTCCCTACCAAAAACCAAAAATGTCAATTTATTATTATAAATTATTTCAATCAAACTAGAGTTTAATATTTTGACAAGTGCTATTGTGACATTCTGTCGTCAATACCCTATTGTTTGTATTCTGGCTTGCAAAGACCGACAACCAAACATAAATAGTCTTTTGATAAAATATAATGTTACGCTATACATCCGTGGACTGTGTTTTGCTATATATATATATATATATATATATATATATATATATATATATATATATATATATATATATATATATACACACACACACACACACAGTGGCTCTCAAAAGTATTCACCCCCCTTGGACTTTTCCACATTTTATTGTGTTACAACATGGAATCAAAATGGATTTAATTAGGAGTTTTTGCCACTGATCAACACAAAAAGTGTCAAAGTGTGTGTGTGTGTGGGGGGGGGTACTTTTGTGTGGTGTGTGTGGGGGGGGGTACTTTTGAGAACCACTATATATATATATATATATATATATATATATATATATATATATATATATATATATATATATTATATATTTGTTCGATTTTTGACTGTGTAAAAATAGACTAACTTGCCAAAATAGACTAGCCCTAAAATAAACAAAGCCATTGATAAAAGTGTTAACAGCTGTGTGATAAAAGTGTTAATAAATGAATAATAACTTATGATCAAACAGTTCTTTTAAAAACACATCTCCTACTATTTTTAAGACTTGAAGTATGATTTTACTATTCAGCTCTTTATACTGCTCATAGTTCATGTCATGTAGCACTTAGTTAACATAAAACATGACAATATTATCTTTAAAATGTTTAGGGGAGAGAAGGAGCCACACTATACTTGTAATTAGCTCTCCTACAGCTTGGTTACAGTCCTAATGAAACATTCTTCATTCATCATAATTTGCATTTTACCAGATGTATTTTAAATGACAGCATAGACTAATAGACTAATATCAATCTGCACTGCCTAATCACCCCAGTAACTTACAGTACAATGCCATCAGCAATAAGCATTACAGCAAAAAAAAAAAAGGATCTATAACTTTATTCAACTAATGGTATGTTCAATTTTAAAAAGCTCTCAAGAAATAAACATAGAACATAACAAAAAAAAAAAAAAAAAAAAAAAAAAAAAAAAGATTTTATATTACATTTCATATCCCCTTTGTGGTAGCGGAAGTCAATTCAGCAAATGCATTTACATTATAGAAAGATTGCAAACCATACTTTATATGAAACTGAGCATCCATATTTATAATTGGCAGGAGATTGAAAACGAAAACAGACTTATGGAAAGTAAGTTGTATTAAAATGACAGAACTGGTCAACAGAATGAGATACTAATGGTATGTAAATTTATTTAGAAACATGCTTTTTTATGACCTGCAAGTCAAATTCTATCAGACATTTTAGAATTCCTACCATGCCTTCAGCTCGCATTTATATAATATGTTGCCACTCAAGGGCATCTGTTGTTTTGCTACTGAGTAACTTCATTTGCATTTAAATGATATGAAATAATCATCAAAGCAGAGTGCTATGAAGTTTGAAATTAGTTACTGTCTATAAATTGCAACACCATTAAGAGATGATTCTGAAGTGCTATACTGTTCCAAATGTATGCAGATTAAAATCTGTATAAAAAAATAGCAAGAAGAAAAAAGTGACATTAACTTTATCTGACTAACATTTCTAATGGCTCATGTAAACTCCATCATCAGCAGGGAACAAAGTATTATCTCCAAGATGTAAAAAAAAAAACATAATAGTTATCCAATTATAGTAGCATCCTCATCACTCTATCCATCTGTTAACATTTCAGTGCTTGATCACTTGCCCCGGAATTCATCAAACTGGCAAGCTATTGTCAATGTTCTCTGGTGAGTGTAAGGCTCTACTTAGCCTTGAAAGACCTGCCATATAAAATGAAAACCTATACAAAAAAATGGGCAAAGGAGACAAAGGGATGAATTTAATTAACTTTTAGCAGGGAAAATTCATTTTAGGAAAATATAAAGTCATGCAATAAACCAAACAAATGTGGATATTTTACTTGTATTTTGCTTATTATGGTTAGAATGAATGAGTTCTTAATCAAATCCTCGATTTGCATACAAAGTTTTTAATGCACAATTTATTTTATGTTTTCCCCAGCTAAATGTTAATTAAATTGGACCCTAATGAAAGTTTTCGATGAGTTGGCCCTCGAGCATGCCTGAAGTTACCCTTCTATTGAAGTGCAAAGACCCTGCCCACACAATGTTTTACTAAAATGAGTGGGAGTGGAATACCGAGTCATATATTCGGCACTGCTGGGTCTCAAAATGTCTATCAAATGAGTGAAAACATTGTCAATTAGGCTGCCTTAGCCTCTTTGCAGCAGGAAAAAAAAAAGAAATAATTGGTAGTATGGGAAACACCAGCAGAATGTTCTCTAAAATGTTCCACAGATCAAAAATTCCTGTTTTGAAGGAAGGCTAATAAAATCGATATCTCAAATTTTTACATTTCTGAGGGGGGCTGTCTGAATGGTATCTGGAGTCCTGAAACAAGAATGGAGCTTTTCAAGCAGCTGATTGCAAGATAAATGCTGATGCAATTGGTCAGCTAACACCTGCATCAGAACCTTGGAAAGAAATGGTAAATCAGTGATTGGCCCATTATTTTCTAACTGGCCCAAGTCCAATTAGGTTTTCTTTATTAGTGCCTTAATTACTGCTAATTGAAGGATGATGAGCAATGCCGACAATTTATGATAATGGAAAAACAAGATCCAATGTAAAAATCAGCTATTACAGTAGTTTAGTGAGGGTGGGTCTAAGAACAAGTGGGAGAGTTCATCCTTAACACTGCAATAATTAATTTATTCAATTTTAGCACTCTGTCATATGTGTTTGTATTCAATTCACATACAATCCTGTGCAAATATGACCTGTATGCATGGCAAAATAAAACTGAAATATCTAATGAATATTATACATGACTGCTGTAAATATTGGCAGGCTATCTGTTTAAGCTTTTTGTTACTCTTAGGTCTAAAAAAGATAATCTCTGGTGATGCATTTAATTAGTATTTCCTGCTGGCCTATTGACATGAAGACACCTAGAAACTTTTGAGAACTTACTAACCTTCAAATGTAATATCTGTTGAAATTTGTCTCATTAACTCAACAAATACTCCATCAACATTATTATTATTTATTATTATTATTATTATTATTATTATTATTATTATTATTATTATTATTATTAGTATTATTATTAAAAGGAGCTTAAAGAATAGATATCTATAATCTTACAGTACATTTCAAAAACAATCAAATAACTTTGGAAGTAGCAGCCCCACTAATTAATAAGTTATTGAACGCTTTCTATAGTCAAGTCTAACTCTCGGCAGACTATTTTTTAAAAGACATATTTTATTGCTACTCTTGCTCTCACATACCCGTGATTAACTCTGCCTACTTTGAAAAAAAAAAAAAAAAAAAATATGTAGCTTTATATGAAGGAACATGTTTAATATAAATGTATACTCACACAAGAACATTTTCTCTGGCAAATAATCATTTTGAAACAGCGCTATGAAGTGGAGAGAAAGAGAGAGACTGAATAGACAGTTTATTATTATTATTATTATTATTATTATTATTATTATTATTATTATTATTATTATTATTATTATTATTATTATTATTATTATTATTATTGAAAGGCTCCGAGGCTAACAGCAGTCATTTTCTTTTTAGAAAAATACATTACCTGGACACAAGTGTGACCGACCGACAAATATAATTAATTATTATTATTATATTATATTATTATTATATTATTATTATTTTATTATTATTAGAAAATGATATTATTATTATTATTATTATATTCAAATTATTATTATTATTATTATTATTATTATTATTATTATTATTATTATTATTATTATTATTACAGTGCTTTTTTTTTTTTTGGTCCTACAGTTAAGAATGGGAATCTTATGTGTGCGTATGGAAATGTAGCGTGTCCAAACAAAACACAAAAAACAAAGCATATATTTAAAAAAAAAACAAACAAACAACAAAAAAAAACATTAAAAAACAAAAACAAAAACAAACGAACAAAAAACTGTTCTATATCATTGATAATCCTCCCAATCCGTGAGAGATTAGAGGCCATATTGTAAAGATTCCATTTACCTCATCCTTGAATAATTAACAGTTTTACACGAGCTGACCTGCAACATCTCAATTGAAACTAGCCTGAAGTTTCAGCTCCTGGATACTCAAGCTTTGTTGTTAACCTGCAGTGGAATGCAAGCATTAAAAAAAAAAAAAAAAAAAAAAAAAAAAAAGACTAACACTGATTTTATGTTTACTCAAAATATAGCAAACTCTCTCTTTGTGGCCATATAAAGGATCTCTCGGATTCAGAATGTTTTTGTTCTATTAAGATCCCTGAAAGAACATCCCTTTGGTTGTTGCAGTCCAGGGATTCCACTATGAATTCAAAGTGTCCCTGTTAAGGAGAGAGGTCTGTCAGGAAATGTATAATACATTTATTAAATCAAGTCTGTCTGCATTGGTGATGCTGGACTTTCTAGGGATTGTTAGTGAAGTCACACTTGATTATAAATCAGATCATATTTATTAACATCTTTTTTTACTTTACGTGAAAAATGTGCTTTATCCAGCATGTCTGCAGTGAAATTATAACTTAAGCTGACATTTGTAAGACACCTTATATTTTCTAGCTGAAGGGAGTTTATTTTTATAACAGTTGTGCAGTGGTCTGCAACCCTAGGAACCTGGCCAAAACTCAGACAGAAGTACACTGGGTTTCCAATTCAGTATTAAACCCCTGTTATTTTACCTACATTACTTCAGGGAATGAAAATTTTAACCAGGCAATTTAGGCTATTATTATGATCAGTTATTTTGGTTGTATCATTTACTCCATTAATGGTTTAAATTATAAACTGTACTTTCCTTGCCTGGTAATGGCCCTTAAAATGCAGCCTGCATTTTGTGGTTTTTGATGATTGTGTACTGTAAAAGTACATTTAAAACATATAGGGATTTATAGTTCAATAAAAAGGACCACATGTTTAATTTAATTATATTTCTATATGGTTTATGTTGAGGCATTTGCTGGTATTAATCCTTTATAGGAGTGCAAATCGTTTTGAAAACTGGTGCTAAACTGCTTTGAAAGTTTAGCACCAGAGACCCTGCTGGTGCTAAATTATCAAACCCCGCCCTAATCAAGCCCCCCTCACAACTTCCCACATGACACAAACCTTCTCTCCTGTGTATGTAGTTGAGTGTGGTTCCCTGTCAAGTACGAAATGTAACCATTACCGTACGGGTATTTATCTCTTAAAGACCCAAAACCTGAATATTGATATAACAAAGCTGCTCAATGAGCCTGACACAGTCATGCCTTGCCCCCGAGGGTACACAAGGACAGCGCTGCCAGGTCTCTGAGGTGATCCTAAAGCGAGCCTATTCAGCCAGTCCGTTTGCTGCAAGGCTAGGCAAATATGACAGCATCCTGGTAGCCTACCAGTGCCATTTGCTGAGGTCCCTTTCTGAGAGCCACAGGCCCTCACCACAACAGTTGGATGAGCTGCGTCTAGTTAACAAGAACCTCTTCCATGTGTCCAAGCTCAACAGGCAGGCTGTGAATAGGAACCTGGCTGCACTGGTAGCTGGACACAGCCAGTTTTGGCTTTCCCATGTCTCTATTACAGAAGGGCATACGTTTGGTTTTACGGTGGACACAATGCTGTAGTGCTCTCACTGCGCGCAGGAATCTATGAAGGAGCTGGTTCGCCTGCTTCCCAAGTGACCACTTCCAGTGTGTAAACCAGTGGGAAACTGGTGCCCTAGGCTCCAGCAGTCTCAAAGAGGGAGGAGGGGTTCTACTTCAGGTACTTCCTAGTGCCAAAAGCGGGATGGTTACCTAAGACAGGTCAACCTGTATCTAAGCCAAAGGAGGTTCAAAATGTTGATGATGCAACCAACTGTTGTATTCAATCAGGCCAGATGACTGGTTCACCACGGTGGACCTCAAAGACGCCTATTTTCACAAGACCAGCACACAAGAAGTACCTGCAGTTTGCCTTTCAGGGAACAGCATAGAGTTCAGTGTCCTGCAATTTTGCCTCTCGCTAGCTCCCTGGGCCTTCACAAAGTTCATGGAACCTATCCTGGCCCCATTGAGACTCAAGGGCATCAGAGTGCTTGATTATCTGGACAACTGGCTCATTTCCCAGACCCTTCATTGGGTCTCCTGCATGTGCACCCTCTACAGGCCTGGTGTAACTGTAGGGTTTTTCAGACGACGTTGAACCACGGCCACCTATTTCAGGGTGCATCTGTCAAGGACATATGCAATGCAGCAGTGTGTGCTACTCCCCATACCTTTACTAAGTCATACAGGCTGCATGTTGCGGATCCTCAAAATGCTGCTTTTTGAACTAGTGTTAAAGGCGGCTTCCCAGTTGACCCTTACTACACAGGCATGGAGGTGAGTTTCTCCCTCAATTTTTTCACTCTTGCTATTTGACACTGGGGTTCCGTATGGTAATATCCAAGGCAGACTTCCAGCTTAGCCTTGTAGCATTCCAGTCATTCTGTAATATTGCCTTTGCAATGGCTTTGGTACACTTACCCATACGGTAATGGTTACATTTCGTATTATCATAACCCTGGTTCCCTGAAATAGAAATGTAACCATTAACCTTCAAGGTCGCTGCGTCCATGATTGCATCAGAATTGAAGGAAAAATGTTGCTGAGATCTGTGAGCGCAGTCCTTTATACCCCTGGGGCAGGGCATGACTGTATCAGGCTTGTTGAGCAGCTTTGGTATATCAATATTCAGGTTTTCGGGTCTTTACGAGATGAGTAGTCCAGACCCAATGAGAAACAACCATCTGCTATGGTTGCTAAGGAATAAAAAAAATTAAACATGTCTACTGGTGGAATAATGTCATGTTGCTAGCGCCTAATCGCCAAATGAGCAGCCCTGCTTTAGGTATTAGAACACCTTCACACAGACTCACCATGCAGCCACCTACTACAGCGTTGGAGGACAACGCAGCTCTGGGCAGCTTATAGGCAAGCCCGCAGGCATCCGGCCAGACCACAGGGGTCGCTGGTGTGCAGTCAGGAGAAGACATCCTGGCTGACCTAGCCCTCCCTCCCCTCGGGCGGCGCTCTGCCAGTTGTGCGCCACCCCCTAGGAACTCCCGGTCACGGTCGGCAGTGACATAGCCTGGATTTGAACTTGTGATCTCCAGGCTATAGGGCTCATCCGTGGGAAGCACCTTTACTGGATGTGCCCTTGTTCATTAACATTTTTACACAAGAACAAAAACATTGATTGATGCCAACAAATAACCAGTAGCAGAGTAATCACCGGTTCAGTTTGGAAAAAAAAAATTTAACAGTGATAATATCCTTCACTTATACATTTGCAGATATCACAACCTTCATATTCGTATCATTGTATCTGCTGGTGCCGGTAATTAAGTTGTTATCCTCCCAAAAGAGAAAAGGACCTAGGGGAGGGATGAAGATGTGGTTTTGGGGTTTCAACTGTCGGACTGCTGTGGTACCAACAAGTAATGTTCTTTTAAAGATAACCCCCAAACTTCATATAACCAACTCTGACTTAAAATTAGCTTCCTAATGTTTTCCAACTCACAGCTGTCTTTGCATGGAGGCTTGGTATCTCTTTTTTGAACTCGACAAACACTTGTGCTTTAGCCTACAGTCGTGGTCGCTCAATATTGCAAAACAGTTTCCCACTGTGTTCATGGAAGTTTTTGGGGTACTGTTCAACACAGTCCTTTGCAATTATATTTTGTGCGCACAATTTATCCTGTAGTTTAGGTGGAAGATTTTAATGGGTGCTGCTGGGTACCAAGATAAAATAAAGCAAATTCATTTATTTTCTTTCTGAAAAAAAAAAAAAAAAATCTCTGCGCAGAATTTTTCACCCTTGTGTGAATTCTGAATTGATTTCTGCGATCGCAGAATCATGGAAGCCTGGAGGGACTGGTGATTAAACTTGTTAGCTTGTGATTAAAAATAGTGTAGTATTGGATGTAAAGATTCATTCTAAATGCAATGTAAATGGGTGATTAGAAATGTTCTTATTACATGTAGGCTAGTCGTATACTGTTTCACATGCTAACAATCCGAGAATTAAATAGTTAAATACTGAACACTTGACTTGGTATGTTTTATATCTATAAACAAGTGTTATGTTAACGGTTAAAGTTGGCAGGGGGCAATAACGTCCTGCACCGGGGATCCATCTTTGTCGTTCTTCACCACCACTAATGACTAACTGGTTTGTATATTAATTGAAAAGCTTTAGCAAATTGCCTTTCAGTCATGCTACTGATTGAAACATATGACAACCTCTGATGTATTTGTGATTCAACTCTGTTCTTTCTGTATTCTATCAAAACTTCACATTCAACAACAAGAAAACGACACAAACTACACAACTGGTAGTATTTATGGAACTATAGTGCTTCCTTGATAGAGCAGGATTCCAGCTTTTAGGGAGGCAGTATCCACAGCTAGGCCTATATCGATCATTTCATCAGAACCTATTAAGTTCCTGCATTTACATTACTCTTGTCCAGTAATTAATACTTGTAAAATGTACTCTTTTTCTTGCATTGGATCTTTTTAAACTATATTTTAATTACGAAACATAATTAGGAAACTTAGTTACGAAAATATATTTTTTAATTACGAAACTTCCTGTTGATCTTTCCAGTCTAATTCTAGAATTTAACTAAGAAATGGTGACTCCCAGAGAAATGGAATGCAAGTTGTGTGGAATGCTGTGCCTGAGAAGATGCAGAGGATGCTCATAACATTTATCGCATTCTCAGGCCTGTGGGTGATTATTCTACTAATTATGAAACAGTTTCCTGTTATTAACTGAAAGATGTTTAACTCTATGTGTTCATGGAAGCGTACACTATATTGTAAGACTACTAATTACTTATATTATGACTTCAACCCCAAATTAGTAAACAGTAAAAAACAATATAATATAATTTCCTGAGCTTTGATTACGTATTGGTGAATCAATGCAACAAATTAGAGTGCAATTTGAAGTCTCCCATTGCCAATTTGTATTAAAACACTGCTTACAGTAGTGCTAGTAGGGTAGGTAGGTAATGTCAGCGCATTGCTAGGATACAAACCTTTCGGCCTCCAGATTCACGATGCACAAGACACATTTGTTTAAATTGTTTCATTTACATTTTGCTGATTTAAAAATTCATTCTTCAAGTTTATTTATTCATTTATTTTAAATGGAAGAATTTGACACTGAGACAGGTCATTTTTGATGTAAATGAAAGGGAGGATGGAAAAGCCCTGCTGTTTAATCGTATTGTTTGTTTATTTTTAGAACGGGGTCTCCCCCTCCACCCCTGTGTTATTTTGTATTTGTTTATTGTATTGTGTTTTACTTTGTTTATAGATGACAGCAAACCACCGAGTGTTTTGTTTGTTTGTTATTTTATGACGGTGTAGCTGTGTTTTAGTTTTGTTATTGTTTTGCAGCGTGGTTGGGACGCCCCATGACCTATATTTGTATTTTGTGTTTGTTTTTTTTTTGTTTAAACCTTTTATTTTTGTGCTCTGTGAGCAGTATTTATTTTTGTTTAAATATTTTATTTCATTTTGTGTTATTTAATAAATGGCGCACGCCGCGTCTTTTGTAAACTGCAGATACCTTGACAGTTGTGCTTCCTTCTTTTGGTCTGACTCACCGCAACGCCATTTCTTGCCACACTATGTTTGACAATTTATTGGATTTTGTGTAGATGGTAACTGCTTTTGACATCAACTGGTAACAGTAATGTTAAATAACAAGTATATTTCAGATTCAAATGACTTCTATAAAAAAAAAATAATGTATACATTTTTAAATTATTATTATTAAGTTTTACATGGACATATGGTGTGGATGCATGCATTTTTTTCAGTTAATTAAACACAAATCCTTCAGATTATGATTCTTTTTTATCATTTGAGTGGATGTTGTGCCTTGCAATTTAACTATTAAGCACCTACAGCATTTACAGTTTTTAGATCTTCATATTAAATGTGTGTTCTTGATTTTGAAAAATAAAATGATGTTGATGCAACGATTTGTTGTCGATAAATTTGTATCAATTAAGAAATAAGGTTGCCGATTGCACCACTACTTCCTTGTTATCATGTAGTGCCCTACCTTCAGGCTAAAACAACAACTTTTAACCCACAAAGTAATTTATATGACATGCAATGTTTTATCATGTGATGCACTGCTGATCCTTCAAGGTGATACAATGTATTAGATTTCAGCTTGATCTTTTTATAGCGGTAGAGGCACTTGCCTGGGAAGCACTATCTGCCTGTTGCATTGTTGCAATCAATCTATGTGACAGAGACAGAATGATTCTTGGTGATAAATCTCCATCCCAACCTGTTTGACGGTATATAAAGGGACGTAGCGAGGTGATCTGTTCCTTTGTTATGGTTAATGCTAACCCAGAAGGAGAACCATGTTTTGTTTGTTTTGTCATGTCTAATTATATACTTGTTATTTAGATGGCTAACATGATCCGGAGCTGTCACTACAGGCCAGCACAAACCTGGACAACGTTGTACTTGTTTCATGATTAATTGTATTTGCACCATGAGCACTACGACATTCACTTTGGACCGTGTTTGTATATTGTGTGTGTATTAAGGCTTGTGTTTATTATTTAACCCCGTGGTTTCACTGAGCAATACACATCGTTGTGTACTGCCAGTTAGCTTTATTATTTGCTGTTGTCAAGTGACTTTGGATTGCAAAATAAACCATCATTTTACCAATAACATTATTGTTGTCATTTTCATGTGCACTGCATCACCTCTATACCTGCGCACTGCAAACCACTTTGCCACAGTCTACCTCTTACAGATTGGCTTCATCTGATTTGTAAGGCCTCAGGGAGTACAAATGTGGTGTGTCATGTAATATTATCAGTATGACTTTGGCTTTCTCTTTATTGATATAGACACACTGATCCCTGTCCAACAACAAATAACAGGCATCACTGGAAAGGCGTATTATGTATTCCATGCCGCTATCAGCTTAGAAACAAAATGTGCAAAGTACCCTTGTAAATGTTTACTGCAGTAAAAGGTGGTAAAAGCTTAGCAAAGTGTAGTTAATCTATTAAAAGTATAATGGAAGCATTGTAAAACACAGACAAGCATACTATGAAGAAAATAATGCCTGGTTAATGTAAACAAGCATGGAATGATACCAAAAAACAATCAAATAATACACAATTATATATTGTTAATCAAGTTACAATCAATAACCAGTAGCCTAAAACAGTAAGTTTCTGCTTTTAATTATACTCTGTTTTAAGTTGCTTCAAGCCATGAGCAACACCCATTTCAGCATTAATTAAGCTGCCTTGCATGTTCTTGGTTTTAAATAGCTAGGCAGATGCGCTTGCTGAACTTTTTTTGTGACCTCAAAACAAAACAGCATTAATGACAGAGTGATGAGTTTAATCAAAGCGTTAATAACCTTACTTTCTGCTCAGCTCCAGCTCAGCAACAGCTGCCCTGGTACCGTTGTCATGGAGATAGATTGCAGTCTCTTCCTTTGCAGATGTAATGTCATAAGGAAAAACAGTAAGTTGGAAGATATTGAAAAAACATATGACCTTTTTAATGCAAGGTCGCTAAAAAAAGGGTCTTCATCAATTCTTGATTGAAAACAAAAATGAACGAGTAAGAGTAAAATTATGTGGCTCTAGCTCATTACAAGCAAGTCAGTGACATTCATCCCTCAACATGACAGTAATCCAAAGTTAGAGATATAGTTAACATGGAACAAGACTGAGGCAGACACAGAGCACTGGGTGTTGACAAGCCGCACAGGCGCACAGAATTAATAAATACAGGTGCTGACAATGGTAGCTCTAGTGCCACATTTAATTAAAAAAAAAAAAAAAAAAAAAAAAGCAAAAACAAAACAAAGCTAAAAATAAAAGTTTGCCACACAAATGGTGAGCGCTAGACTCACTAAAAGAAACGTCCTGCTCCAGGAGCCTACTACACTATGAAAACCCTCTCTACACACAGTTTGGGATCAACCTCCACTAAACTAATCTACTACAAGGCTCCCGGAGTCCTGGCCCCTTCACATAGCCTCATGGCCTCGGCTGAGCAGTTTAAGAGTTCCGTTGTAGTTCTCTGATTGGAGCAGATGCCCTCTTCGATGTAGACAAGCTTTCGCTCAATGGCCATTCAGCAACACCGAGCTGTAGTGCAGATGCTTTCTGAGTTCCGCACAGCTTTCCAGGGCACGCCCCCTGGCCAATCTGAACCTCCAGATCAGCTCAGTGCCAGGCAGCTCACCTGCTCAATTAGTTGCTTAGCAATGAGTCTCCTGTTGAGCATTCTAGCTGCTTCCCTAAAGGCACACATGCTCTCCAAGAACCAGTGTCATGGTCTCCGTGTCACAGTGCTGCTTCTCATTTCCGGTCGGGATTACTCACACCTGTTTTTTTCCCAATTTATGAACAGTGCTATTGCTTGGCACGTTGAAAATGATCAGCATTTCCGATCTGTTCAAGCTGGTACTGTTTGTTAGAAACGATGAAATTGTAAAAGCTTGTCTTTGAATTCTTCAGGAAGCTAATGACGCTTCTTTGAAAATGGCTGCCTGTATGCCAAGGATGATTCGAGATCGGGCTGTAATGTTTTGGTTCATCTTTTCTCAGCAGGAAGTCATGTTGTTGCTTGTGTATTCTGGCCGTATTGTCTTTGTCCTTAAATTAAACACACCCAAAAGCTCTAGCTATCCCAGTGCTTTCTCTCACTTTTTATTCACTCTTTTCACTACCCCCCCCCCCCCACGGACAGACAAATAGCCTACATATACACACAGATAATTATACATTTAATAACATATGCTACATGTTCTATAGAATTGGTCAAGCGATTCTCTAGATAGTTGTATATTATTAGTCAATATTTTGATTATCTTCCACTCTTAAAGCTGTTACGTTAATATACAGTAATACATAAAAGTATATAGAAACATACAAAAACAGCATCTCCTTTAAGTTGTTTCCAGTTTCCTTTGTGTCTTCATGTTTAAAAGTTGGCTTCATTTCTTGATGTCTATGAATGAATAATGGGTTTGGTTTATTGTCTTTGCTGGTTCTTGATTCACTCTAAATAAATAGAATTGGCTGTGAAAGAGAGAGAATATTTTAAAAGTCCTTTCAGTGTGCTTCTGCTTGCAATTAAGTTTTATAAACACATTTATTATCAAACCATATAAATCGCCAGAAAGATAAAATAGTCTTCCATTTGCATGAAACTGTGTGTTTATAAAACCAATCTAATACTGAGTAACAATACATGTGTGTCTGTCTTGGTACATCTTATGCTGTATCGCAAAACCAAGTTTCCTTTTATTTTAATTTGGACAAAATATTGTATTGTTAAGAAAAACAAAAACAAACAAGAGCATTCTCCTTTAGTATTTTTTGGAGCCAGTGGTTTTAATGGATTTATTACTTGGCACTCAGCCTATACTGGTGGCCAAATATTGGATTTGTGCGTTTTGTCAAATCTTTTTTTATCCACTGTGGGGGTGCATAGTAGAGACACTCATGCATATGTGAAATATGTCACATGTGAACATTTAATCTAAATCAAGATGACCTTTATGTTCTGATTTGTGATGGGCTAATTAAGAACTTGTCACTTTCATAAAACTTGACATGTACATTGATTACAAGGTCAAAATACTGTGAGTATATGGCCATGGCATGTCTAGGTGCGTTGATGAATGTACTGTCTGTCTATCATTTTTAGCTGTATCTTGAGAACAGCTCATCAAATTGTGATGAACTTGGTATAGTAGCGAGACCAAAAATATTTACCATTCTAATAGTTTTTAGAATGAAGCTCATGTATAGTTTCTCTATGTTACTCTACAGAATGCTATATTCTACCAGTAGTTATATAACAATGACTTATGTATGTAACAGACGTACCATTTTCGTGTAATGGCCCACTGTGCCAAGTACACTACAGAATAACATAATTCATATAGGCCACTCATATATAATGCTATTGCCGTTTACATTGAATTCAACAGCGGGTGTGCAGAGGGCCCATTACTAGTTCTCTTGATCGGATCTCACTGGAAGCGTGTGGGGCTAAAAGCAGACATCTTCTAAAATACAGGGTTCTAACGTTTCAACATGGCCTTGAGATGTCAGTGTTTTAATGTTATTCAACAGAGTTAAATGCTAATGTGTATTTTCTAAAAACAGAAGTGGCAGGGCTAAAATTGGAAGTGCAGAAATATGAATATGTTTTTCTTTTTTATGCTGAATACTAATAAACATAAACAGGGGTGTGATGACATATATTTTCTGAAGAAGTAGTTTGTCAGCAGGTATTAAATGAATCAAAATACACTTATTTATTAATGTGTTGATTTCAAAACAAAAAAAGCTGCCCTTCCCTCATTACAATTGAGTACTAATCAATCGCAATTTACTTCCACATTGAGTGTTTCAAAAGGCGATTGGAAAAAATCTGGGGTGCTTAATGCTGTTCCAAAACAGTGAACTGGCAATGAAAATGTGTTGCAAAACTAGCAAATGCAACTGTTTTGTCATATAAACGAGACCTTTTCTTATACCTAATATGATCTGCCGATGTGTACACTGGGATATGTATTTCATCGTGGAGTTTAATCAGACACAACACCTTTCCCAGGACTACAACCCCACAATTCCACGGCAGAGATAACACATTTCTAATGAAACAAAGGAAAGTGAAAAAAAAATTCAAATCAAAAGGATAAAAAAAGTAAGACACATAATCGCTTATAAAATATAAACTAGCTTTAGTTAGTATGAACGCGACAGGTTCTATATTAAGAACACTGTCAGATTGTTATTAAATGATACTCAATAACTGTGTAAAGAAGGGAAACCGAGGGACCACATTGTTTTGTGTTGAGTAATTTAATTAATACCTAACAACTTAAAGTGTCTTAAAGGCAATTGCTCAGAATATAAGAGTATCGGCACAATTCTAATCATTAAACAGCACGTCCTGCAGAGTAAGACTGAAAATAAACTCTGGCAGGTCAACAACAAAACATGATGGCATGTTAGAATGAACTAAGATTTTGTTTAAGCATTGGCTATTTAATCTATACTAAATATATAATGTTCTCCTTCAGCTACCATTACATTAATAACGACTTTTGAATGATAGCTGTATGATTTTAATAGTGCATACAGTCAAATCAAGCACTTGAATATTTATAAAACATTTCTTTTAATCATAAAGAAAAAAGAACTGTGGATGTCATGGTTAAGGATGAGTAAATAATTAGCAAACAGAAAAGAAGTTTTACCATTATTGCTAGCCAGCTCAGACACTACCATATTAGTTACATATGGTTGCAATGCATCAAAGGTGTTATTCATTTTGCAGTTAGTATGTTTCACAGTCAAAATACTATTTACAATCATTAACATTGATTAAAGGAGCTGAAGATTAAGTTGCTGAGTTCCCGAAAAATATAATATTTTACTCCCCCACTTGTTGCTACAATTTCTTACACTTATAACTTTAAAGTCTGTTTCAAAGCTCTTTTCAAAATGTCTGCTCTAGTGCACTGGGGTTTGAAATCTGTCTTCTAAATCACTGCTGGAAGAAGAAAAAAAAAAACATAACAGGAAGTGCTCTTTTCTGCTCCGTAGTACATCATGGGTCGTTATTGCTGTGTTCCCTGTTTGACAATGCGGGCGATAATCCTTACACTATGAGTGCACTACAGTGGACATTTTGAAAAGAGCTCTGAAAGGATGCTAACAATGAAAAGAAAAATGTATTCCTGATGGGCAGTCTGAGTTGATATTCTTTCTTTTTCTGCATAGTACAGTACTGAGATTATAGTCTGAAATTGTGGTTTTGTTGTTAAAAGTGTAACAAGATTGGAATCAGTATGGAGATGGAATTATTTTTACCAGTGTGCTGACCTATACATTTTTACAGCAAATAAGTCAAGATAGTTTTTTTCTGTACAAAGCTTCCTCCTCCCTTGAAACCTTCTCGCCTCAACATGACTATCTGAGTCCAATTTCACATCATACTCTTGATTATATTTACAAACAAGGTATAGAAATAAAATAAGTTAAAATCCAGTTATACCAGTTATAAAACATCAGTCCTAAGAATGAATCACTTGGACAGCCATTTTTTCTTATATTTTTTAAACTAGACCTTAGAAATAGGGACAATGCCATTTTAACACAATTCTAACATATCGCAGAAGGTGAAGCCATCAGGACACAGCTGTACAGAGTTGCATATAACAAACTTAACCCTTTCACCCTGCAGCAACATGAAAAGAAGGCTCCCCCTAGACACAGCAGCTGTTGTGTTTGTTCAAGAAGATGTCAGAAGTCTCCTTTGAGGGTTGCTTTTTAGATATGTCATTCAGAATAAGACTCAATTGTGGACAGTTTCAGAGATTGTCTCATGTTGTTGCAGGCAATATAAAAAAAACTCATTAATAAAGGTGAAAGGGTCACGATTTAAGAAGCTACAGCATGCATTGACAGCAAGGCAGCATTTCTCCATAACCAGGTTCCAAGCTCATCCAATAACATTGAACACCCCCAATATGCAACTGTTAAAAACACCTGAAAAGTATCTGAATTGTTGACTTTTTCTTTCCCACCACATGATTTAAAATATAGAAATCACCAATGATAACATATGTGTAATGTTGCTGTGGATACTTTGCTCCCTCCTATAGTACTTTTATTATTGTACAATGAAGAGAGAGGCCCCTGCTTTACCTGTTCTGTGGATAACTAAAGGATAAGCGCCTCTAGGGCAGTCATTCCAGCTTCTACATCAGCATCAAATATATCTACAACACTACAAACACATCGGAACAAGCAATTCCTATTGAACAGAAAACCATTTCAGGTGCTACATACATCATTTGAAAGTTTTATGATGTAAAATATATTCCGTCACCCTGCAGCTTCTGAAACAAGATGCTGCTGCTGCCACTGTTGGTGTGTTTTTTTTTTTGTAAAGTGAATTTTAGATGATGTTTCAAAACCAATCAGTAATAATCTAAAGTAAATGTACATATAGAGGAGCAGCCACCTGGGAGAAAAGCTGGATCAGCCTCTGAGGTCAAAGAGAGCTGTTACGCCATTGTAGGAAGCAATGCTTAATTTGCCATCTATCTCAAGGCGTATGAGATACAAGTGTGTACATAGCCCATCACACTGTACAAACGCAACTTGAAGAACCCTAAATTACCATAAAGTTTCTGACATTACAGTAGGAGACAGATTCACAAAATATTGGCAGTTGAGACTTTATAACTCAAATAACCCAAATTTACTAAGGCAGCAGGAACAAATCAGTAGACACCATAGCAAGTAAACACTAGTGAGACATCATATAACACAGTGTGTTTTAATTCTAGTTAGTCAAAGGTTCACTTGACCTTTTCTGTTTCTTAAATAGTGGTTGTGTGCTCGTGCTGCTCCACAGACACAATGAATACCCCAGCTGTTCCTGTTATAATGTCAATCTTAGCATATAATAACCATTATTAATATAACACATATGGTGATGCATTTTTTGTGATAAACCCCAGCAGTGGTGATATATCATGTCTGTGACAGCACGTTGCCATTGGTTACTAAGTAGAAACTATAGCTTTCTGTTTTCTATCAAATGCATGTCCAAAAGAGACATAATAGTACTGTATGTGCAATATATTCCTGCATTATAAACAGAAACACCCACAAAACAATTCAGCACATTATCTGTGCATGCATTACATTTTTTTATGGATCATTATAATAAATCACACATTCTAAACAGTAATATTTTTACTATAAGAAGCACATTGCTACATAACTAAATTAATCTAAATGAAGCCTCTAATCAAATGAAGTCTCTATGGGTTTTGTCTTCTTGCTGTGTGTCCCTTCTCCCACTGGGCACACAATGACACGTGCCACTTTTATCTCAAACACCCTTGAAGCATTGGTGGTCTGTTCTACCTTCTGTGGCTACATATGTCTGCAGGCTCTGAGTATTGTTCTGATCAGCATGGGCTTCGTTTTATTGTCTTCGCTGTCCCTTGACTCTCGCCAAATAATAAAAAAAATGACTGTGAAAGAGAGAGAATGCTTTGAAAGCCCTTTTTGTGTTTCTCTGTCAGCAATTACATTTCCTAAACACATGTGATATTAACCCTTTATTGGCAAATGTGGCTTTCATGCATCATTCACTTTTCTATTTTATTTTACTGTAACATGTAAATTGGTATATGACTCCTCCCCTGCAGCTGTATGAGAGACAAAAAAACAATGTTTTGGGGTAAATTACAATTAAAAAAAGAAGTGTGTTGCTTGAAAATAGTTCAAACACTTATTTCTCAATCCTGATTTTCAGATGCCGTTTTGCTAAACGTAAAATATTCAGTCAATTAGAAAATATAGCATGCATTTCTGCATTGAGAATTTGAAGGGCATCTGACGCATTATTCATGGGCTGAGCAAAACATTATTTTCCATGACCAACTGTAAAAAACAAAAGGCATTGACACTACAGATACATCTTAAAATTGATAATAATATAACTGCTGTACTGCGGTTTAATAGTTATTATTATCCATGGTTTTGACACAGGTTTTGGGGAGTAGCAGGGGATCCAGAAGCTCACCTATTGAAAGCTTTGCCCTGTGACCCCTCCTGATCAACTGTTCCCCACAGTGACTAGCCAAACTGGGTTTAGTAGCAACATTCCAATTGGGTATTCCAGTTTGTATATATTCTATTGTGATTAAACTTAGTTAAAACAAAATCATTGCGCTTTAGTGATGTATTTATTTATTCAAAATATATGTACATTTATTTCTGTGGTCTTTTATTTTACTCCCTGAAGCACTCCTGCCTAACAGAGACATCTGCTGGGAACTGCAGGGTTGCAACAAACACATACAACAGCCTGCTCCTGAATTAGTAGCACAAGTTAACGCGGGGGGGGGGGATCACAACTCCCAGACATGTCTCTCCTTCAGGAGGCCATGTCCCTCCCATCTCTGAGGGAGATCACCTCCACACAGCTCGTATAATTATACAATCTATATATACTTAACTACAGTGAAGCCTCACTATTCAGTCCTTAATAAGGGGGTGGCTTTACTACTGAAGGGACATAGTTGAAACATATTGTATGTCAAATGATTTTATTAACATGGTGTTTGTTTCATTTTGTTTCTATGTAAACTGTTCTGATTTCCTGCTTTAGTTTTAAATAGTGTGTTCTTGAATCTATATCAAATATACAAATTAATTAAATCTTGGTAGTTTTCAGCTTGTTGGTCTTATCAGAGGTGTTTTAAGTAACAGTTGTTTGATGCATCAGTGGCCTTAGCATTAATGAGGTGGGTTTATATAACAAGCATAATGAAAAGACACCTGAATTAAACAGCTAAGAGAATCACAATCCTTCAATTATGCTTTACATCTACTAAGCAATGCAGCACAGTTCAGAAAGTTTTTTTTTTTTTTTTAAGCATATGTCATATACATTGTGTTTCTTAAGGAAAATGGTTCAGACAAAAGCAAACTCATTTAAAAAATGACAGATGGTTTTAAATGTTAAAATGCTACAGACACAATATGTCTCTCCTCTGTTAAGACAACATGTTAAGACAACATACTGTAGACTGTTGCCTACTCTATTGGGTTAGAAAGAAATACTTATAAACTTTGTATTTTATATACTGTAGCTGCTCAACATGCTGTGCAGGCCAAGCTGTCTGCAAGAATTTAATATTCAAGCTATACCAGTACTGCCAGTTTGATTTAACGATTTTACTTATACTGTATGTACTTCTGCTTTAAGAAGATAACTTCTGTGGATATAAACTCCTAATTCCCATTCACAGTTTGGATAGCTACTTTCCAATCTCTATTCCATTTCTATTTAATCCTAGCATCAGATGCATCCAATCTCCACAGACCACTGGGGACACTGCTCTGGTATGTTTCAATACAGGAACAATTATTTAGGTTTTTCCCTCTTGGTTATTGTCTGCTGTGCTTATTTGTTCCACACAGCTGGGCTTCCTATGCCTGAGTGAAAGGCAACTTTCCTCAGTCTCCAATAATCTAAATGCAATTGAAGTGCTTATATCAGTCTTTTGATTGTGTTTTCTCTCCTCTGTAATGGCCTTTTTATGGCCACATGAGGATAAAGCCTTTCTCTATAAGTCTTCTGCTGTCTCCCTTGCAGATATACTGGCTGCATTCAAATGCAACATACAGGTAATGAATAGATTAACAGGACCTCAAAAGCACAACATTTAAGTACTGATTTATTTATTTTTATTATTATTGCTGCATACACCTCCTTTTTTCAGTTATTTAGCATGAAAAATAACCCATTTTAAACCAAAACACAACCCGTCATTCTTAACGCTGCTGTCCAGAAAGGACCAATTTGTGTACTGTGTTGGACGCAGACAATTCCGAATACCTCAATTAAATTGATCCAATTTTGGTAATGCTACATAATGAATCATTGACTTAATTAAGTAACTATGAATTCTATTTAATTATGCATTTTATAGGGAATCATGTATGCCCAAAAACAGAAGTGTGTTATAACAACGCTGACAGCTACCTGTCTACAAAAGTGCTTGCCAACTTTTTCAAAATAAAACCACCTTTGAATTTAGAAATACCAGCATGGGATCAAACATATATGTATTTATCTTTGTTAAAGAAAAAAATGGTAACAATTTACTTTTCATTAAGGCTACATGACACTGTTAGTGTTTACCCTTAAACAAACAGTGCTGCAAATTGAATGTAATATTTAGGACACACTACAGTATTTATTTGCTGCAACTACTGTATGTGTTCATAAACAAATTTCCTACAGGATGCCCTACACACATTTTAAGCCTGTCCTATGAGATCTTGTATTTGAATCTTTTTTTATGTAGGAATACACCTTTAAGATGCTGATAA